>NW_010202395.1:73916-98376 GCF_000695765.1 Mesitornis unicolor
CGGCGGTGCGGCCTGCCTGCCTCCCCCTCTCCTGAGTGCCTTTCCCCTTGACTGGGTATTGGCGATAGCAAATACCGATAGTTTTGTTGTTCTTAATTACACTGTGCTCCCTTTCAGCAAGGGAAAAGCTGGAAAAAGTGGAGTTAAAGTAGGGTAAATACACACGTGAGGCTTGAACCCAGGTATTTGTGTTTCTAGTCAGTCCTAATGGTTGGGCACACTATGTCTGTTTTGGAACAACGTGTTTCAGTGAGTTGTGCGTTTCAGATACCTAGTGCAAACTCTAATTTGCTAGCCTAGAGGTGTTTTGGCACTGTTGGAAGTTGATTTTTAATTTATTTTGGTTATTGATCAAATTAATTGGCTTGTTAGTCAATACTTTGTCGTTTGTCCTTAACACTTAGAACTCTTTCACCAAAACAAAAGCTCAGTGCTAACTACCAAAACACAAAGCCAATTACTTTGGTTGTAATTGAGAAAAACTGCTCAAATTATGAGAAGCATTGTTATTTCCAATGGCATTTTGGGGATATATCTATTCTGCTCCTTAACTTAGTGGTTCTCCTGGATATTGATTTCATGTATGGCTAAGTTGTAAAAGATAAAAACAGACATTATGTGGTTTAGAATAAAATAGAATACTTCAGTTGGAAGGGACCTACAATGATCATCTAGTCTAGCTGCACGACCAGTTCAGCACTGACCAGAAGTTAAAGCATGTTAACGCCATTGTCCAAATGCCTCTTAAACACGGACAAGGGTAGGGGCATCGGCCACCTCTCTAGGAAGCCTGTTGCAGTGTTTGCCCACCCTCTCAGTTTGACTTCTCTGGTGCAGCTTTGAGCCTTTCCCACGTGTCCTATCACTGGATACCAGGGAGAAGAGATCAACCCCTCCGTCTCCTCTTCCCCTCCTCATGAAGCTGTGGGGAGCAATGAGGTCACTCCTCAGCCTCCTCTGCTCCAAACTAGACAGATCCAAAGTCCTCAGCTGCTCCTCATAGTATGTTCCTTTCAGCCTTTCACCAGCTTTGTTGCCCTCCTCTGGATGCATTCAAGGATCTTCACTTCCTTCTTAAAATTGTGCACACAGTACACAAGGTGAGGCCACACCAGCAGAACAGTGACCTCTTTTGACTGGCTAGTTATGCTGTGTTTGCTCACCTAACTTTTACAGTGCTACTTTGTGAAAATACTAAGTAAATTGAGAAAATTCATGTCTTTAGGTCTGCTTCTTGGTTGAGTGCATCATGTTTCAAAAAAACTGTTCTAAGCAGTTCTAGAGTGCACAGTCCTGTGATTCCTGACTATCAGTGGTCGAAAGAATCGTAGCTATTTATACTACCTTTCATAACATTAGCTTATTTAGCTAAGAATAGAAAAGAAGGCTTTCCATAAAGGTGATTTTTGTTTTCATCGTTTTCTTGCTTTCTGTTGTGTATTCAAAATTTTATGACGCGGTTTTCAGTTGTTGGTTGTTTTACTACTTTGTCAGTTGAATGTGTGCCATTGGTAAATGACTTTCAGGTTTTGGCAGGACAAATATGAGGCACCTCTGAAACAATCTGTTTTTCTGCAGTGTCTGGCTCTCCCCTTGGGGGCATATGCTCTTGAATGGCTATAAGCACTTGTTATTCTTGCAGTACTGCAGAGAGTGAGCCAAAGACAGAGACTGAAAGACCATCAGGAAAGTATTGGGCTGATTATCAGGTCCATTCGAATTATGCCTTGGCCTAGTTGTGTTGGGAAGGATGGTATGAGGGCAGGGATAATGAATGCATATACTTTTGAGGAATGTGAGGGGGAGTGGAAAAATAAATAATGCTTCAGAAATCTTGTAAAGTTAAGTCTTCATGTGCTTTTTAAAAAATAATAACCTAGACATTCACACTTTTAACTGTTCTGCTGTTGCTCTTATGCTTGTGACTTTTCCTGTATTATTCTTAGGTCTTGAAGTTATTTAACACATGCATGAGTAAGCCTTCTGTGGTATTTAATGTAGTGTATTTCTGTCTATGCTTGACTACACTGTTGGTTTAATCATGTTCTGTACAAAATTAGGTGCCACTGTTGCTGTCACCTCATGTCAAAATGGTATGTTTTCTAGTACGAAACTGGAGCTGAGTTTATATGTTAAAATCTATCCCTGCTTAAACTGCAGAAGCACTGCTTGGCATTTCAAACCGAGTAGGAAATTGTTGTTCTTCCGTAGTTGCAAATCTCCTAGCTTGTGAGATACTGCCCATGCTGATTGGATTTTACTATAACTTTCTTAAATCTTTAAAGGTAAGAAGAGTTAATATAGACACTTACTTATGTGAATTTATGTGAGAACTAAACAACTAGTTTTTATTTTTTATGGTTCTGAATACAAAGTAATTTTTCAAGTAAAGCAGTAACACAGTGTAATAAGTATAATATAGTAGTAATATATATATATTTTTCCCAAGTAAATATTACAAGAGTGTCATCTGCTGTAAAATTGCCTGGATTTGTAATGTTACAAATTTTAAGCTTTTCAGTGTATCAATTACATTCTTATCAGCTTTTGAAAGACAAGGTAGTCCTACTTGGTAAATGTAACAGTGGCAGCAGAAGTTGAGAATATTTTATTTTTGGTGGTGAAATTTCATAAGAATGGGTGAAAGAGCCCTGTAGTTTGAATGTAGAACTGTAGCTTTTCTGAAGAGATACTCTTGCAGCTGTCTTTAAAAGTATGCATTTTTTTGGGGCTATTTTGTTTTCAGTAGGCACTAAACTGTACCTTGGAATGAGCTATTGGCTCTGACTTTAGAGATGAGATAAGGTGTGTTTGTATTACATTGCAGAGAAAAAGATACTCTGTCTTGAAACAGAAGGTTAACTTTTTATTTAATTACCAGGCACTTATGAGGAGGAATGCTAAGGGGCAGAAAGAATTACCTTTTTGTATTGTTAAGGTTACATTCGTGAATTTTGGAGCCAGTTTTCCAGTGTTGCCATTAAAATATAGACCTTAATGGAGCCTGAGTTCTTGAATCCAGTTTTCTTCCTAGAAGTCAAGTTTAGAAGGACTGCAGATTACGTCCTCCTTATGTAAAGAATGAATCACAGTTTGCAACATAGTTTTTTGTTTGGTTGATTGGTTTTTGTTTGAAGTTTCACAGGCGACATCTCGGAAGAGAATATGACAAGCCAGAACCTCTTCAGTGTCCTAGATCTTTGCAGAACTTGGGAATTTATTACATGGTAATGCCTGTATGTTGTCAAAAATGAACAATATACCATGTTCTGCAGTGGGTTTAGCCTGTGGTCCCACAGATCTTGGGTCTGGTGACTGACTGAGCTCTGAATGTGGGAAAGCAAGACAAGCAATCTGGATAACTAAAGAATTTTTTAGTACAACTAAATGTCCACATGAGTTCATTGTCACGGACTTTTTAAATTACATTGTGAGATGCTATAAAAATTAGTAAGTCTATGGCAAAAATATATAATCTTGTAAAACTTCATATATTTTGAAGATTGTCTAAACAATGTTCCAACTATGAAAAGTTATTCCTAGATATGAAGAGGAATTGGAATTGTACTGGTCATTTGGAAAGAAAAGAATAGTGCTTAGTAATCCATGAGAAAACTTTTGTATCAATGTAATTTTGGTTTTTATATACTTTGTAAGTGAAAACTATGTAGTTGGTCAGTACCAAACTTTTTATTTAATTTTGGGTATTTCTACAAGTAATGTGCTACATACTAGATAACTTTAGATGTAAGATTGGTCTGTTCAAACTGCTTCTTTGTAGGACTGATCATGTGATGTGATCTAAGCTCTAATACAAAAGCAGATGCAGACCTGGAAATGCAGGGAAGTGCTCACAGGGGTGAATCTAACGCCTCTCTGTGGGAGTGCAGCAAAAATTTGGCAAAGCAGTTGATTCCAGGATCCTGCAAGGTGATCTGATTTTCCTACATGTTCTTTTGGTGTTCCACTGGAAAGCTCAGCTGAAATTGGTTACTGCATACAGAGTACGCCAAGGTTGGATACAAGATGTTCCTTACACACAGGGATAACACAGTGAGTCATAGCAGAGGTGCATCTGTTTTGAGGTTCTTCACGCTACTTTTGTGATGTACATCTGCACTTTGTAGTTTGGTTGGTACTGTGAAGTCTCAAAGTGCCAGTACAAAACAAAACGCTGTAACATTGCATTTTTTGTTTGTTAGGGTGGATCCCTTACTGGCTGACCTGAGTGGTTTGCATTTCTTGCTAATGGTTAGTTAGAACCTGATTTCTCTGTCATTTTCACTCTGGAGGAGCAGAAAAGGTCCAGTGTTCTACCTTCTCTTAAGGGGAAACAAGCCCAAGAAACTAATACAGATGCTATTTTTAATTTTTTTTTTTTTAAAAATGATGGTAGGTGGTAACAAATGACTTGTCAATAACAATAAGAATGTCCCAACTTTTATAAGAGACTGTTTTAGGGCTATAATTACTAGTTTAAAAAAGTGCAAAGGATAGCTAAAATAACAGATGGAAGGACATAGGACACTAACACATTTAAAACTACTCAGTTTGCGAAAGAGAAAGCTGAAGGAGGAGTACTTGGTGAGGTTTACATAATCTACAGGCAGTACAGAAGATGAAAGTAGGAGTCTTACTCACCAAATCCTGGAACATTACTGCTCACTGAATGCTGTAACACTAGCGTTAGAGAGCACTTACCAAAGCTAGTAGCAGACTGGTTTGAAAATGGGTGAAATATTTGACTGAGGACCTCAACTAAATCCTTATTTGCCAAGGATAAAAGATTATCCTGTGGATTAGTACAGTTGGTTGAAAAATGAGAAACTGGATAAATTAGTTCTTGTTTCTCAATGGAAAGACTTTACCAGTAGATTTCTGCTGGGATCTAGGGGCTTGTCATATTGAAAAATAATCTTAAGGATTGATGCTGTTGTGGCACCATAGCACATTTGTTGATGTATAGGGATTGGTAAAATCTAAACTGTTTGGGTAGTTGCAGCAAAATCTTATGATAGCATTGCCCAGTGCTTTCACATGAAAATGTACTTTGGTTTTGTTGAATGCCAAATGATGCTTATACAGGGGAAGATAGTGCAAACCTATCTACACAGTTATGAGCTCTAAATTTGCTCATGTTCCTTACTCAGAAAAGAGCAGTGGTTGGAAGGCTGTTGGGAATTGTTCACCAAGAATAAAATAATCAAGTCATTATGTGTATCAGTGGTGCATCCAAATAATTAATGGTGTGTACTGATGTAATCACCCTGGCACAGGGTTTCATTGACAGTGGAAAAGTGGATGAGAGGTGTGGAAGATCCTTTATACCGGGAAGATTAAGACCTTTAGTCTGGAAAGCAGAATCATAAGAGGTGATAGAGGTCTATACAATCCGTAGATCATACAGAAATTACGACTAAAAAGCAAGAATAGTGTTTTTTTTTAAAGATGAGTTAGGCCACCCAGTGAATTGTAATTTGATGTAGTCATATAGGGATAGATGCACTGAATACTGAACTTTGCAGTGGAGTACCAGCTCTAAAAAGCCTCAAAGCTAGGAATTATTCCAGACACTTCTAGATATTTGCTGTGTTTGACATTCTTTACCTGAATCATCTGCTTCTGGCCGCCCTTGAGAAAAGGGAACTGAGTTTGGTCGACTTAGACTGCATGAGTAAAAGCACCATTTATGTTCTTATTTTTAAGTTGTAGATAAGTGTATTCACACTATAGTTCTGCTGAAGAAAGGATTTTCTCCTCTGGAGGGTGAAAGTTAGGGGAAGAAAGAGTGGGAATTTGGAGAGAAACAAACTGTTTTTTCCTGTTGGAAATAGGGCACAGAGAAAAGACACAGCAAGTGCAACAGTCCCCTATGTGCTCAGTCTCAGCTGTGATTTCCACTGCCTTATTGCACCTCAGCCTCCAGTTTTTCATTAGTTGCTGGGAGAGAATTTCCTTCTCCTGACTTTTTGTGCCAGATCTCAGATTGATTTATGTGTCATCTTTGGGGACACAGACTTCACTTGCTGGTTTGTCTGAATAAAGTGCTAGGAAGTTGAAGCACTAGTTTCAGATGTCCTTGATTTGTAGAATTGTTGCAACTTAGAGTGAAGATGTTGCTACTCTGAACACTTAACAAAGGGGGAATAAAAAGAGAGAGAAGAAGAAAAGCTTAGACATCTAAAGCTGTAAGTCCTTTAAGCTGTTACAGACCTTTGTTAACACCCATCTTTTCAGTGGCCATACTTTTCTTGATACAGTTTGTCTCAGGTTGATTCTCTCCAATCAATAAGTTCTGTAGGAGTGTTTAGGCTTGCCATAGCTAGTCTCCTTTTTGGAGTCCTTGAAGATTTCAAATGTATTTAGTCTTGCTTCAGAAGTTATTTCCTTAGCCTTAAAATTCATGGACTTTGGTGTCTTTTTGAGATGCTAATTATTTATTACAACAAGAGTCACTTCATGTGTTTGACTCGATGATGTAGTGTTTTCCTTCTTTCTACCTCTTTCTTTTACCCCAGGTCTTTGAGTGACCTAATACTGAACAATGCACATTATCTCTGAGACAGAGATTTCTGTGGAGTTTCATAATATTTTCTATCAACTTGTCTATTGGTAAACCATTTGATGCCATCACCTGAACAAGGTGAATGGGTGGAGCTTGCTACAAAATTGTGTTTGACCACTCTGGGCTGATTTATGTCTTCCCTCCCACAAATTTTGCTTCTAATTATGCTGTAAGCAGAGCATGTAAAAAGGTGATTTTGGTAGGGATTTAAGAGAAGGACTTGGGCGGGATGGAAGAGAAGCATGCTTGATTATTATTTACCTTTTCCGAGAAACCCAAATGAATTTTGCAGTGGAAGAGTGAGCTAATAAAAACAGCAGTGTGTTTAGAAAGTCTGCATTTTCTTGATGGTCAGTAACTCTTATAATTTGAGCAAAAGTAGATGTGTTTTAAACTTGTGTGTTCATGAAGATATAAATTATTAGTCAGAAAGCCTGCACCTTCTAGAAAGTGGAAATATGAGGCATCTGGAGTAGATGTTGGCTGTAGATGAACCAGGTCTTAAGAGGAAGCCCTTTGCAAAGATTTTGAAATTATGTTACGAAGCTCTTGAGATAGATGCTTTTTTTTCTCTACCCAGTCTCTGCATGCTCACACTCCCCAGGCCTCGAATCCCTGAGCAGCACACTGGTGGGAAGGTAGCTGGTGGTTTTGGAGTGAGGCGCTGTTGTCATTCGTATTGATAATGAACTGTTTTTCATATGTGCGTGTTTTACGTTAATTGTTAACTGCTGGATAAAGTACAGCTTAATTTAAATAATACATGTAGGAGTACATAGAAGTACACATCTGTCTTGAAGCTTAACTTAGAATTATGCTTAGAAATACTGGATTTTAAATATCCTATACATTTTTGTATGGATTGCTTATTTTGTGATAGTCATAATTAAAATGAATTTAAGACTGATTCTTCAAGCTGTGCATATTGTTCATATTTTCAGAAGTAATACATTTTCTACTTCTTTAGAGCAAAGGGAGGATAGTTAATTCCAGTAACAATCATTTGAATCATTTGAATACAGCTAACAGAAAGAAGGAAAGGTTCTCTGGGGGATGAACGGTATGCAAATGTTTCTAATCACATTTTATGTACTTAATGGAATGCATTGTTGTGCAGTGTCAGAATTTAGGAAGATGGGACAGCTCTAGGACTGATCTGTACAACCTTTGAGCAGCTCTGCACATTTAAGGAAAAAGAAAGTTACTGGTTTGAATGATCTTTCTAACACTGGTAATTGAAGCATGATGGGTGTTCTTGCATTGGTATCATTTTGAGCTCTTCATGTTGAGAAATGTAGCAGAGGTGTTAGAAATGGGAGTGACAGCATTAACTGACAGCAAGCGAAGACTTGCTCTGAGTTGGAGGACATACTGCTGAGATCGCTGCTTTGTCAGAGCGCTGAATGGAGAACGTGGACAGGACCGGCTGCTTCTTTTCTGTTGTTTGTCTTGTAGTGCTCCAGGAATGGCTGGAAGCTTCTCATGCTGTGTCACATCTGAAAAAGAGCTGCTGAGGAAAGCCAGAGGAGGAAAAGCCATGTGTGTTCAGACAGCTTCAAGATACTCTCAGTGGTGTGACAGCTGTGCCTTTGGCACGGCCCCAGCCTTAGAATATTTGTGTTCAGTTTAAGAGTTTAGGGTGGCTGCCAACGCTTTCGTGGGGAAATGTGGATGAGAAACAGTATTCACAGCCTGTATCTGAGCAGAAGAAATACATTTTCTTAGATTAAGAAAGAAAATCCTCCTCATTGTTGTGACTTTTGTGTATCAAATTGCTGTGGCCTGCTATGAATCATGTAGTAGCACATCTTCTCAAGGAGCAAAGCATGCAAGAGCTTTTGTCCAGCACTTTCTGACTGCAGGGGCTGTTCTTAGCATCTGCTGTATTACAGCAGTGCTTGCTGAGAGCTTATCTTATCAGAGTTTGGAGTTAGTGAGGTTATCTTGGGCACATCTCTCTGTGTTACCTGGAAAAGTTTGACAGTTTTGCATCGCAGCTGTTACTGCCGGATAACAGCATGCGTACTTATCACTAAATCTCTTCTATTAAGTAGTTGTAGAGACTCTTGTTAACTTTTTTTTACGATCTGCTGAAGTTTTACTCTGTTATATTCTTTTACTGTTGTAAAAACAGTATGTTGTTATCTCAATATTTAAATATTTATATAGATGTAAATCAGGATATACCATTAAAACATAGGCTAAAAGTGTATGCTATCCAGGACCTTTACCAAGTGCATTAATAACGTTATTTTCCCATTCTATGAAGATATGAAGTCAATTATTGAGCTCTGATGTTGATATCATTATACTGAATGGGGAAAATACAACTTATAACAAGATTATCTTGTTATGTAGTGTTGCTTGATAGAACATTAGAAATAGAAATTACCATTTATTATCGAAGCAATTCTTTCTTTTGGTTGATGTTACCATAATTACTGCTAGGGTCATTGTACAGTGGAAGTGGAGGAGACTTTAAAAGGCATCAGGGCAGCTAAGTTTACTATGAGATTCCAAGTACATACTTCTTAAAAATTAGTTAAACTGTGATCCTGTATCCAAGTCAGTTTTAAATACAAAGCAGAGATGTTGAATTTTAAATTACCTTTTTAGAATAGTAACACTGCTGAAGCATTACAGTTTTCAACTTCTTAAAACACTTTCTGTTTCATAGTTGAAAGTACTTGTAAGTGCTAAGGATTTCATTTAACTGTTATTTGGAGGAGAGTGCAGAGGGAAGAAAGTCAGTGAAGGAGCTGAAGAGAAGGTGGATGATTTCCAAGGGTCTGGTTCTGGCTGCAGAGTAGTGATTTCTGAATGAGGCATATTTTGTGTTGAAGCAATGAGCTGCTTGGAAAATGTTGAGAGGATCCTTTCCTGAAAAATATGATCCATCGAGCTGCTTTTCTTTCGAAACAGAATGTATAATGAGCACAGTCATGACTCTTGGTTTTAACAGCTTATTCAGGGTTGTGTTTTTTTTAATTCAAATGTAACCTAAGTATACATCTGTGTAATGCACATATAATGATTGATAGACTTGAGAGTTGCTGTTCAGCTACTCTAAGAAACATCTTGGAGTTCTGCCTTGGGACAAGTACTTGCTCAGTTCCTCTGCAACTTTTCACTGGAGTGCTATCTGCAATGTTTTACCTGTTTTTGATACAAAATGATATAAAATTTATTTGTAACTATGAAAGAGTAAATGAAGGAAGTGTGTATACTTAATATTTTAAGCTAAACCAGTTTGAGTTTGCTTAATAGTTAAAATTCTTTTTGAATATGTAGCATAGAATGATTTCAAACCCTTTTAGGTCATTGAGTAATGTAACACTTTTTAATGTGTTAGTTTTTAATGCCTGATGGTGTTTCTTAGTGGCACACAGGCCTGAAAGCTTTCTTGCATACATTTTAGATTTTCTTTTTGAATGATTGGCTAAACTGGAGAAAAATCTCTGTGGAATGAGCAAATGAGGAAACAAGAACTTTGAGTGGTTTTTTATGCTTGAGGTGTCGAGTTTTGTTAAGCCACAAAGTTTTCAACCTTGATAGAAACCTGTTACAGAAATTCGTGATTGATGCTCATTATGAACTTGGACTCTTAGGCAAAAGGATTCTCTGTTGTGTGGGTTTTGAGACAGAAAAAGATGTTGTTGGATGGTGCTGCTAAGGGTTTACCAGCATGTAACTGCCTCTAAGTTTGGAAATAGGGAAGAGAAGAGGAAATGTCTCCCTAGTAATTTCATTACTTACTGTCTCTTCTGTCATCTTAGTTTACATTTCAGTTCCTAATGTAGGCATGTCACTGTGTGATAGTAACATGAAGAAACGGTAAAGGCTTAATTTAGTCTAGAATAGTAATTGCTGTTCTGTTCCAGCTATGATCATATTTTCTTCATGCTGGTGCAATAGCAAGATGAACTTAGTGCTTTATAGCTGCAGAATTCAGCTCTTAAGTGTTTTCCAGTTGTAATTGTTTTTTGTTCTGTGCAGAATAATGACTGTGTTTCATTGTTGTTTGATTCTTCAATTAAAAACTTAATTGTTGTCTTCCAGTAATAGTTAATAATAACTGACTTCTGCCCTCCTCCCAGTTATTGGCTCACCAGAAAAAAAAAAGTAATTTTCTGTCAGCTGAAATGTTTCTCTGGATGACGTAGGAAGGAGAGGAAGTGAAAACTTCAGTTAGAGCAGCGTTCAAAAAAAGCAGGGAGAATAAAGACCGTATGTTGCACTCCTGTTACATATCGGCTGGCTGGGAGGTTAGAGGAATCTCTGGATTATTAGGACCCTTAATTTAAAACCTTCCTCTTGCCGAGCCTGCAGTGCTAAAATACTTAATTAAAGCAGACAATATGAAAATAAAACCTAGCAGTGAAGGAACTACTTGAACACCTGATTTTTACCTGGTATTTCAAAGAATGTTTCAGTAAATGATATGAAAGGTAACATCATTTAGTGCCTTGCTGTGTTTCTTGTTTGTGCTTTGTTTATAGCAGTAGCAGTGAAATGCAACACAGGTTTTCTCTTGTGCAGACTGGTCTTTTAATTCTTACAAACTTTGAGAAAGTGTTTGCTCTAATAAAACTTTGCTGCTATAGCTACAAGCATTTTAATAAAAAATACCACCAGTTAGGAAAAGTATGCTCTTGGTTGTGTGTTCAAGCTGCACATATGGCTACCCGGCTTGGTTCTGCAGTAGTTTGGCCAATCACTCTCATTTTTTACAGACCTCTACTTGCCTGTAGGTCAGTGGTTGAATGAGACTTCTGTAGCTCGTATGCAGCTGCTGAACTGCAGCTTGGAAATATTTTTTGGAAGCCCTTTAACAGATGCAGTAGTACTTTTCAGTTTTAGAAATACATGAGTCTCTGTACTTGTAGAGCTTTCCAAATAATTGATTATAAACACATCTTAGTTTTACTGTGTCTTCTTTTATATTGCATGAGTATGCGTGCCTTTACACTTCTTATTTTGAGTGATTTTTTTTTTCTTTTGTAAATGTGCTCTAAATCTAGTTCTCAAGATCTGTACAAATGGCTATTTTCAGCATAAAGTAGAATAAAAAGAAACCTTCCACTTCTGCAGGATTGGAAATAACTTCTCCCTATGCAGAAAAATTTACTATGCTGAGTTAAAATGATGCAATAATAGTAATAGCAGCATGTGTATTTTAAGCATTGATGACCACAGCTGTAAAATAAATTATTTTCTGCTTGGCATTTTCAGTTATAACATAGACTTCTTCATTTCCATGAGCCAGCACTGTGCCCTTGTGGCCAAGAAGGCCAATGGCATCCTGGGGTGTATCAGGAGGGGGGTGGTTAGTAGGTCGAGAGAGGTTCTCCGTCACCTCTACTCTGCCCTGGTGAGACCGCATCTGGAATATTGTGTCCAGTTCTGGGCCCCTCAGTTCAAGAAGGACAGGGAATTGCTTGAAAGAGTCCAGCGCAGAGCCACAAAGATGATTGAGGGAGTGGAGCATCTCCCTTATGAGGAGCGGCTGAGGGAGCTGGGTCTCTTTAGCTTGAAGAAGAGGAGACTGAGGGGTGACCTCATTAATGGTTATAAATTTGTAAAGGGCGAGTGTCAGGAGGAAGGAGCCAGGCTCTTCTCAGTGACAGCCAAAGACAGGATAAAGGGCAATGGGTGCAAGCCTGGAGCATAGGAGGTTCAATCTGAACATGAGGAAAAACTTTTTTACTGTGAGGGTGACAGAGCACTGGAACAGGCTGCCCAGAGACGTTGTGGAGTCTCTTTCTCTGGAGACATTCAAAACCTTCCTGGGACACATTCCTGTGTGACCTAGTCTAGGTGATCCTGCTCTGGCAGAGGGATGGGACTGGGTGATCTTTCGAGGTGCCTTCCAACTCCTAATATTCTGTGATTTCAGTAGTGAGTAATCATCTTGCACCCTTGTCTTCTGAGCAGCTTGTAGCTGCTGCTTCTGTTTGTTTGCTTCTGTCAGTTTTGATGTGTAGGAGGGAAGGTTGTGCATGGGATGTCTTCAAAAGTTGCGTTTTGTTTGGGTTTTTTTGTTAGAGCACTAGAAGCAATTCTGTAAGAACAATACCCACTGCAACAGCTATTCTTGGGGACTTAGTGATAAAATTTTCTTTTAAAAATTTCAAATAAAACTGAAGACATTTGCTTAGCATCTTGCTTTGTGAGTCAGCAAACACTGGCGATGTTAAGCTTCTATTATTTCCAAAGTTAATTTGTCTTGAAGCAGTAGTAGTCCAGGTCTTTGTCACTGATATGGAAGACATGCTTTAATAACAGAATACCAATTAAGAATGTTTCCAAGTTTCATTTTGTAGTTTTATGGTTCAGTGCTGTTTCTGTGTGGTTATAAAGTTAGATTTTACAGCTCGAATTGAGAAATAGTAATAGTACATGAGTACAGTTGATAAGCTAAAGAAGGTGATTAAAAATTATCAAATTTAAACTTTAGCTACTAAAGATATACTTTTTTCTTACTTAAATGTATGAATATTATATGTTATGTATTCCAGTCTCAGTAAGACCACTTTTAAGTATCCTTAATTGAAAAAATGCACAAAATGTTCCTTTCAGAAAGCATTCGTGGGGATTAATTCTTATAAAGATGCCAGGTTTTTCTTTGATTTGAGATAGCCAAAATGTAATTTAAAATACAAATTGAATTGCTTGGACAACCCCTGTCAAGGCCATCCTAATCCCAGCCCTTGGGTAAAGCAGGGCTAACTCTGAAGTTCGATCAGAATGCTGAAGGCCTCGTCTCACTGAGCTTTGAGTATCTCCATGGTGGCCTGCTCCAGTGCTTAGCCACTCTTTGGGAAAAGTTTTCTCTCCCTTGTGTCCAGTTGAGATTTCCCGTGTTTCCACCTGTGTCTCCTGCATTTTATCATTTCACTCCACACCTCTCTCCTTAAGCCACCTGCAGGTAGTGGGGGCACAAATTAATTTCTCATTTGGCCTGTTCTTCTTTAGGCTGAGCAAACTTGACAAATCAAATGGCATTCTCAACTTCTCCAGCCTCCAAAATATGTTAAGCCTATCTTCAGTTTGTGGGTCTTCTCTCATAGTGGGGACCCCGAAACTGGACATGGTATTTTAGATGTGGCTTTGCACTGAGAGGAGGGGAATAATCACATGTCTTGATTTGCTGGCTGCAGTCTTGCTAATGCACCCCTGTATGTTGTTAGTCTTTACCCCTGTATGGGCACACTGGTTTGTGCTCAAGTTGTTCTTGACCATGAATCTTTCTGTCCAGTTGCTTCTCAACCTCAGTGGTCGCAAGGGTTACGGTTCAGGAATTACCTTTAAGCCCTGTGCTGTTCCTTTTGGCTAAGAAACTGCTATGGCGGTGTTCAGTTTTTACTAGCATGTCATCCCCTTCAGTCTCCCTCCCTCAAAGCAAAAATGAAAATGAGTTCTGTTATATTTTTCCTGATGAAAAGTTGTGCATCTCTTTCAAACTGTAAAGTGCTTATGTTAATATAATCTTGACATGCTTATGCTAGCACAAGCTACGCTAGTACATAGTGAAAAAAATGTACTACTTGATTGTAGAAAATGTGATATATAGAAAGTAGGTACTTTATAAGAACCATAACTAGAATGCCTTTTTTGGTCTGGCAGCTGCTTAAACTTCTGATTCCTCAAATTTATGAACTGAAGACTAACATGAAAGATCTTTTCATTTTATGGGAAAGTGGTATTTTGTGTTAACTTTGCCACACAGATCCAGGAAACTTAAATCATTCTGTTCCCCATGCACATCTTTCCTTGCTCAGTCTCTGCAGTGGGTGATCTTGCGCTGTCCTTTGCTGTGTCAATCAAAGTTTCTGTCCCAGCACTGTGTCTCTAATCAAGTCCAATAACTGCTGTCTGCACAGAAGCTTGAGTGTGACAAATATGCAGAGATGATGTCTCAGAATGTTTCCTCAGCTTTTAACTGTTGGTTTTTCAGCAATTTCCTCAGCTGGATGTTTCCTTTCTATTAAACAGGCGTTTGATGAATTTCTTCTGCATGGATCTGAGCAGTAGGTTTTTTTTGAACCTGTGTAAAATTTCAGCAGCCACTGAAAAGTGAATAAAAACTTTATATGCTGTATGAAGCACGCTTTTCCTAAGTTTACTGAATTTCCCACTGGCTAATTTAGAGACAGTGAATAACCAATCCCTTTTTATCTCTTTAACGTTAATTATAGATATGTTAGATCCCTTCTTCAGTCTTTTTCATGGTGAAGAAGCCTATTCAGTGCAGTTAATCTTCAAAAGAAAGGTTCTGTATGTTTGATCCACTTTGTTACTCTCAAATAAAGAAGAGCAGGCAGTAGACAGAGGATCCTGAAAGAAGGGAGAGTTTAGGAAAATAAGTGATCTGAGGAGGACAAGAAGAAAGGAAAATGGAGATACTGTGTAGATACATATCATTCAATCTCTGTCATTATTGAGGAAAGTATGACTGAGAGGATGTGATGTGATGCAGATGTGGTATTATTCAATCCCCTACCCTGCCAAAATAGTTAATTAACATCTTAGTAAGATAAATATAATGCATGGTAAATTACATGAAAGTTTCAGAATTGCAAGTGTGCATGGCCTTTGGGCAGTGGCTTTTAGCCCACTGTGTACTTAGGAGTTTGGGTAGAAGATTGTAAGAGTAGGCACAGTCATTTGCAGTTACAAGAAGTAGGGCTTGGCTTGCACAGGCTTCTGTGGGACTTGTTGACTGGATGTGGGTGTCTTCCTATGTCACTAAACATGCAGAATAAAAAGGTGTAGCTTTATCATCCCATCTCTCTCTGTGAAGATGAGATACCTGTTTTACTACTTGGCAGGTGGAGAGTGTCATTAGTTACTACTTCTCATTGAGAGGTGTTTATTGGTGTTTTATCTGAGCTGGTTCTTGCTTGTCTGCCTGTATCCATTGGAGTCTTGACTCCATCATATGCTGTGAATTATGTTTTTCTATGGACTGCAGATGTATATTTCACTCTGTACTTTTTACCTTAATATTACTTCCTAAATGTGGTGACACACTTGATTTCACTGCTTCTTAGTTGGAATATTAGGACATAATCTTTAAGTAACTTGCATTGAAGAAAGTAAGTAGTCTGTTTTTGAGTCATAGCATCGTATGATTACTTGACTCTACTGGTGAAACGAAAAACAAGCTGAAAATAAGCTTCTGAGAGCTATGGGAATCTTTAAGTATGGTTGTCTTCAGGCTTGTTCCCTCCACTCCTAAAACTAAACTCATGATCATGAACTTTCCCCTTTGACAGCCGTGGCCGCTTGCTGCAGTGCCTTTGGCGCTCTCTAGTGCCCGTGATCTGTTGTGCCTTCATTTCCTTCTCGTGCTCTGCCGTACCCCAGAACACATTTGGCTTCCTCTCACGTCTCTCTCCCTTTGGCAAGCACCAGCGCGTGTTATGGCTGGTTTGGAGCTAGGCGAGTGCTTCAATTGACCAGTTGATTGCTGCTGCTGGAAATGGATGAGAGCCAAGTGCTGTTTCGCTTCTCCACAATGCAACTGCTAATTTGTATGTCTTGCTTCTACCCAGCAGCTGATTTCGATGAAACTTAGGGGAACTCGGTGTCTTTGAGACCTCTGTTTCTCTGTCAAATTTGCCTGAAATTGGCCAGCATGCTTAGAATTCATCAGGGTGACAGGGCTGCTAGACAGACTGCATAATATATAATATTTGTTTTCTAAGGGTAACTGAATTTGACTGTATTTTAAAAACTTCTGAATTGGTTCACTAAAACAAAAATGAAGAAACTAGACTTCATGTGAAATTGCTTATCTATTTAATTTGTGAAGCATTGGCTTTTCTAAGTATTGAATACAAAAGCAGGGAGCAGAAATTTGGCAAAAGTGTCTGTCTCTTCCTCATGCTCTTTAGTTCAGCAGCGAGAGTGTTTCAGTACAGGTGAAGTGGATACCAGCTCAGGCCCTGGGGATTTGAACCATGCATTCTGCCTCCTGCCAGAGAGTGCTTTGTCTGTGGATCCTTAATATAAGCTCTGGTGAAAGTGTCTTATAAATAATCTAACTTCCTTTAGAATTGCCTCAGCTTCTCAGGCAAATTACCCCTTAGGCTTAGTGAGTCAGTCTGGTTTGTGTTGAGTTTTTATTTCTTTTCCCTTTCTATTTGTGTGTGTTTTAACATTTGGAGCAACTTCAACAGAAGAAATCAACAGAGGCTCAGATACCTAGCACTGAAACTGTGGAGAGATGGTAATGGTCGTGCAGTGCTATGATTTGAATTCTAAATTTTGTGCACAATGTTATTTGCTGTACAATTACCCATTGCAGTTATTCTTTGCTAGGGAAATGTGCAGCTGTGGTTGTTTTTAATCCCTTTGTTTTTAGAGGCAGAAACTAAGCTCATCATTCAACACAGCTTCGAAGTGACCATTTCCTGGAGACTTGAGGTAGATAAAATTTCAACAGGTGCAAAAAAGACTTGACCAGATTTTGTCCAAAATAAAAATGGCTGAGAGGGGTGTTCTTCTCTTATAGTTTATAAGGCTTACATAGTTATTGGCAGAAAATTATCCTGCAAAGCATAAGAGAATAATTTTAAAGGCAGATTCTCTTGAAGGATCCTGATTTGTGGCAATGTCTTCAACATAAGGAAGATGATGGTCCTAAGCATAGCTTTGCAAATTTTACTTTTTCCCTACTTTGTGATGAGGCACCGTGACTTGCCGTACGTCTGAGTTTAGTCGTGTTCTTATCTTCTCCTGGCGCTTCAGAATGCAGGAGCTGTGAATTTAACTTGTCTATTTATCCTGACGCATTGGTTTTGCAGGTGCATATTGAGGTGTTTACTTCCATCTGAAGTATTAAAAGCCACACTGGAATTTAACCATCTGTGAAAGTTGTAAGGAAAACAGAAGCTGAAGTAGCTGGGTGGGGCATGGGGAGTATTAATAAAGGTTGACAGAACGGCGGGTAATTCTAAGTTTCAGTTAATCTACAATACACTGAATAGAACGTGGGTCTCCTGTTACCGTCTTTCCACATTTGCTAACGTATTAACTCCAGTCAAATAACTAAAGCAAGAAGAGAGAAGAAAAAAAAAAAAGAGGAGAAAAAAGGAGAGAAAAGTTGTTAAAAAACAGCAAGCTCCACTTATCTGGCAAAATGGCTGTCATACTAATTACCTGTTTACAACAGTAAAGACAGACTTCATGCTGCTCCATTCTTTCTGGATATCCTTTCTGAATGCTGCTAAAGAACATCAGACTGCAGAAAACTGAGTGGTTTCAGTTGAAATGTGATAGTAAAAAAAAAAGCAAAGACAAGTTTACTTATTTTTGTCTTCCTTTTTTTTCCCTAGCTTTGTTCTTCATCTTTGTATTTTACTTCTGTCACTCTTGTTTGTCTTGGTCCTTTGCATTTCTTCATACCAGAGCTTGCAATTTTCAGTCATATGAGCAGTTTAAAGAGATTTTTGGTCAAGGGAAAGCTGCAGTGTGTAAGTGCTGCTGATGGCTGGAGCTGAGCACTGCAAATCTTAGTCCCTGTACAACACCCCTCTATGCCCCATGGCTTGCTCACAAATTACCTTATCTCACCTAACTGGTAAATATAAGTGGAGCTGAACTTGTACTTAATGTTTTATAAGTTTTGGCGATACATTGTCATGTTGCCTCCAGACGTTGGAGCTGGACTTCGTTTAATTCAGACCCATTAACATTTTCAGACTTAGGAGCAGAATGCATTAATTTATTTCAGATCAAGGATATTTTGTGATGTGCATGTTACTGTACACTTTATTGTGAGGTGAGACTTCACACTGAAGTTTGTGATTGCAGTTGTTAGCATGGAGATCAGGAGTTACATCTGTCCATCACTCAAACTTCAGAGGGGCTATGGGTGTATGATTATACATGTCGAGTTAGGCAAAATGTATATAGTAAAGGGTTTGTACTGGCTGTGGAAGAATGAGGTGATGCCTGGTTCAGGAAAGAGTCTGTGAGTAAAAAGGGAGTTCTCTGATGAAATCTGTATGGACAAAGTCATATGACTATTTGATCAGTTTTCCTGAAAGCCAAATTTTCTGTTGTTAAACCATTAACTCCTCTTAGCTTCTCAGGAGTAAATAGCGTAATAGTATGGCCAAGTGCAGGCAATGGCTCTTGATCTTTCAAAGAGTTACAGGTGGTGTCAAAGAGGTGGGGGCAATCATTTTTGTGGACAGGGATGTGAAAGTGGTCTCACTAAGAACATTTTTTAATTTCATTTTTTGAGCAGACTTTGGCTAGATCCTTAAATCTGTAAAGGCAAAATAAGTAGTTGACCATAAAGGTATGGTCACATACCATAGTGTGAGTGCACAGGAAGATAGAAGCCCTTACTGAGTTGTTTAGGTAGGCATTTACAGCTTGTCAGTGGAATACGGAGAGGGGAAAAAGGAAAATGCCTTCTTTTTAGTGTCTTAGTTGATTATATTAAAAATACTTTCTTCAGTGTGAATTTAAGAGCTCTGGTATATAAAAAATATTTCTGAACTTTCTAAGGTCCTGAGGAAATTCCGTAGCATGTTTATCTGACGCTGTTACGTTAATAAAATACATATAGCTGGAATAGTAAAATCAGATACAGAAGGCTGAGAAGTGAAAGGGTGGAAATTCTGACTGTTGTTTCAAGCAGGGCATTCAAAGTTAGTGCTGAGATTTTAGTTAAAATTGTCAAAAACACAACTGCTTCTAATTCCATATTGTGAAGGGAAGGTAATGTCACCTCACCTTATGGAAGGCTGGCTTAGTTATTTTATGTTGTTCACTTGGATTCTCTGATGCCCATATCCTAACAACAAAAACAATTTTAAAGGTGGCATAATTTTGTATTTAATGTGGACTGCAAATAGTAGCTATTAAAAGCAAGAGTGACTGTGTATTATGGTATTGCCTATGCCTGAAGTGGTGTGTATAAATACACATAAGAAGATTCTTTATGAAACCTCAGTTTGACTTTTAATGCTCATATTTTCTCTCTGTTCTGGTATCATCTTTGAAACCTTAGTGTGTCTTTAATATGATTTTGTATAGTGACGCATAAGTTTTGAAAACAACCTGTAGATTTTTGATATCGCCCATCGGATAAGTTATTGAGAGCTTTAATTTTCTGTCTACATGTGAAAGTACGGTTATAAAATCAACTTGAGAAAATTGTAAGAGGCAGTGCAAGATGGAATAATTTTTTGTGGTGCTCATAGGATGAAGCCGAGTAGAGATTGTAAGATTTTGCATTATTGATACTGTTAACTGGCTGCATACACTTGTGGCAAATTTGAGTTACACCAAGTAGAAATTTAGGTTGGTATCAGAAATTTCAGAAAAAAACAGTCACCTGCTTTAGCAGGTGTCCAGAGGCATTACGATTATATGCATTAGTTGCTTGTCATGGGTTTCTTTCTTTAATGTTGAGGCAGTTACTTTCTGATAGTAAAGTACTTGATCTAGACTGGACCATGCAAGCGTTTTATGGCTGTAACTGTGAGAGTTGCGGTGCTGTGTGCTTGGAGGCAGTGATTTCCAGAAGGGACTTCACTGTTCAGTCATCCTGACTTAACACCGTGTCCCTTCTGTGCGCTTCTGCAGTCTATTGCAGCAGCCATTGGTGCTGTAGGTGTAAAAGTAGCTCAGTGTTTGAAGTAGCAGTTTCCTTGAAATCATCCAGATCAATCCATGTAATTTTTGTGAGGCAACAAGTACAGTCATGGATGGAGGACAGTAAATGATTTGTTAACTTCTTGGGCAAGTCCTCTGCAAGACTGACTGTGTAGTAGCTGTTTCCATCTTCCTATTAGAGAAAAGAGTAGAAAGCACAAGTAAAATTCCTCCTAAGAAGAACTGTTTCTCTGCTGTTCAGGAAACTAGAGGATTTCTTGGGATATTCAGAAAATTTTGGTTATGTATATACTTATTTTTAGTTTTCATTTCTGATGAGAGAATTTTTTTCGCTAGCATTGTGATTCTGCCTATTTTGTAGGGGCTTTATGTTGTTTTCTGACATACTGAAAGGCTATCTTGCAGTTGCATTCAAGTACTGGGTAAATCTTAGCCTGTGCTTCAGCATGTTTAGCTCTTGTCTTGATACTTGTTGTCAAGAATGTGTTGTCTAGGAGTTATGCTCCAGCAGTAGATACAAGCTTAATTCTCTGTTCAAATTTAGTTGTCTAAAATGTAGATGCCTGTGTTGAGCTAGTTACTCTTAAGTCTCCATTAAATTTACAGAAATAATTACCTCCAGAAGGCCATTCATCTCTTTCTAAGCTAGATGTCCAAGATAAGAGAGATAAATTGCTGTGGTGATTGCAGATGGCGCAGAGAGTGACTTGTTCAGATTCAAATATCTGGCGTACCCTCTGCAGCGAGGGTCACTGCATCTCATCAGAACTGTTCAGGTGGCACTAGTTCAGGTGCAGATTGCTTCTTCCTGTTTCTAGCTATGGATGTGTGTGTGTGTGAGCGCGCGCACGTGTCTCTCTATATGTGTATGTTTTAAGTGTAAGTCAGCCCTTGCTGCATGCCTTTGAGGCTCTGGAGGTTTGGATGAGCTCCTGCTGTTTGCTTCACCTTTTAGTTCTGGACACCTAGTTCAGAGGGTCAGTGGTAGTTTGTAAATGTTCGTTTTTAAAGGAGTATTTGTTTTCCGGCTTGTTTAGCCAATTAAGATGGATGTATAATACAGTCCAGTGATTTTATTTTTTTACCATGGTAGAAAATATTAATTGTTTTTGCCTTTTAATTATGTTTTTAATTACAGCAACAGATGCAATAAATCACTGTAAATAAAATAAATGTGCTTTTTTTGGATGCCTTTTCTTTGGAGGACGTGGAGGAGGATAACAGAGGAAGGAGTAAGTTTTTGTGTGTGTGATCTTTGCAGTATTTCTGAACATGAGGTGTAATGACCACATTGCTTCAAATGTTTGGTTGTTGATTAAAAAGACTCCAAATTTGCTCATCAAATATCCACTTTTTGTCGCTGAATGCTTCCTACCTCTAATTCAATTTTTCCTTCAGTGCTTTTGTGAGGTAGGGAAATGTTGTTATTGCTCTTTTTACGGATGGCAGCTGTGGCAGAGCCTTTGCTTTCTCATTGTAAGTGGAGAGAGCAGCCTGCCTGTGTGAGCCAGGTGCGAGCCCCCCTGTTGATGACATTGCCTGCACAGACAGGTGCCTCTTACAGGGGTCTGGTGTGCATCTGAGATAGGAGCTGAAGTACAGAGGAGGGCTGTGAAGATGATCAGAGGGCTGGAGCACCTCCCCTACGAGGACTGACTTGAGAGAGTTAGGGGTGCTCAGTCTGGAGTAGAGTAGGCTCTGGGAGGACCTTATAGCGACCTTCAGGTTCCTGAAGATGTTCTGGAAAGCTGGGGAGGGACTTTTCACAAGGGCAGGTAGTGATAGAACGAAGGGGAATGACTTTAAACTGGAAGAGGTTAGATTTAGACCAGATATTAGGAAGAAATTCTTTCCTGTGAGGGTGGTGAGGCACTGGCACAGGTTGGCCAGGGAAGCTGTGGATCCCCCCTTCCTGGAAGTGTTCAAGGCCAGGCTGGACACGGCATTGAACAACCTGGTTTGGTGGGAGGTGTCCCTGCCCATGGCAGGGGGTTGGACTGGATGAGCTTTAAGGTCCCTTCCAACCCAAACCATTCTGTGATTCTATGATGGTGTCTCAGACACTACTACTGTGACCTTTAAATTGACCACATGAAGATTTCAAGATCCCTTTTACTGGAATACATTAATTTTTGGCATATTCTTGTAGTGTTTGAATGCTTCACTTCCCTGGGGAAAATAAAATCTTCAGTCTGAACTGAAAATTTTTGCATGATTTCTTCATTGCCAGTAGCTGGTAAATTAATTTCTTTTTGAAGTAGTTAACTTCTAAAATAAAAACTATTTATAGAAAGACAACATAATCTTTTTGCAAACATAGACTTTTGTCATTTGTAAAAACCATGCAACATGCCATGTTACAATTCTTGTGTGCTTTGACTTAAAGTATGACAGCTTGGTGCCAAAGTTTTTGTAGCTCACTATACTTCTAGTTATCATGAGTGATGTTACACTGTTAATATAGTAGCAGACATGCAGGGATATTTAATTGTAAATTAAATAAATACTTGTGTTAGTGTATTGCAGCTCATTTTTACTACTTAGATTTTGTTGTTTTTGTTTCTCTGCTGCAGTTATAAAAGACAATCTAAGAGTAAACTAAATGTGAAAGTTTCACTTCTAATTAAGCAGGCATAATTTACTGGTAAACCTGGATGTGTTCACACTGACAAAGTTTGTAGAGGAAAGTTATGCTGTGGCTGACAACCTCAAAAAATGCTAATGATGCTAAGGATGCTGCTACAAAACCTTAAATTCATAAATCCTGAGAAACTGTAAGTTGTCTGTATTATATTGTGGCCAATAATTTGCTAGTGTAGTTCCTATTTTAACCTCTATATGGGGAAATATAGAACAGTAATTCCAAAACTTAGGGTTGTTCCTGAATTGAGGTGGTGACAGGTAGAAGCAGGGCCACAACAAAGAGCAAAAATAGTTCTTTTGTTAATTCTTTAATAGTTTTCAAGCAATGTTCTGGATTCTCTCTGCTGTAATTGTATAAAATTAATTGGATTTCACATTGAATACTGGATGTGAAGCTGAAAGTTACAGTTAGCTGTATTAACATATCGGAGAAACATTGGAGTCTGAGAAATGCAGTTGTTCATTGCTTTTGAAAGCTGCTCTGGTGCTGGGACACTCATTTGTGTCTCTTCCCTATACTGCAGAACATTTCAAGGGGAACTCTGGTGAAGATAAGTGTTGACTTTATTTAAATTTCCAAAAAAAGTTCTGTTTTCTTATTAAGAAATATGTCAGGCTTTATAGTCTCTGCATTGTGAGGCATCAAGTTTGGTTTATGTCCTGTACATCCCTTCCTGAAGAGGGAAGTATTTCTTATGTACTGCCATTGGCTACTCTTCTTCCCGGCTGTCAGTAACAGTAAGGGCCGTTTGCTTTCTAATAATTTCTCCTGGTTTTGGACCCATTTCAGTGTAAGTTCTGAGCAGAAAGCAGCTTCATCCTGTATAATTTTTACTTTTTTAATGCTCTGGAACCTTGTATTTCGTTATCATCCATATATTTTTTTTCACTTTACTCTGTAATAAGGGTAGCCACCATAGATGTGTTTTTTCTTCAGGGTAATGAAATGTAGGAAGAAACAAAGTTTCTTCAACAGCAATTACAGTAACTTGTAAATGGTTGGAGGTGATCAGCTGTTTGTAGCGTTGACTTCCAATTCAGGCATCAGCATGTTACTGTTAACCCAAAGACATTTTTACTAATTATGAAGGAACCTTCTCGCTGCTTGATTTAATTGCTCATTGTGACTTAATTTATTTGCAGTCCCCATAACTGCTGTTTCATTGGCTGTTCGTAGTCTGCAGCTAGTGTAGGCGAAACAACAAAGTAGGAAGGTAAAGGTAAGATACCTTTAAAAGTACTGTGAGTGTTTTTTTGAAAAGAGGTGGTCTGTGTAAAAACCAGTGCTACAATATGTGCGTCACTGTCAAGTGGACTCTTTGAAAGTGATTTTTTTTTTTTTTAATCTATAGTAGTAGTGTTATGGCTATGGTGGAACAAGGATAAAAGAAAGCAGGATTTATAGGAAGAGGTAATGAATTTTGAAAAAGTGAACAACCTTCTGGGCTCAGAATCCTTTCAGTTTTTAGAAATGAGCAAAATATAAGGTAAACACAGATCAATGTAGGTACATTTTTTCCTGGATCAGCAGCTAACAGATCTCTTGGGGGAGAAAACAATGATTTTAAAACCCAGTACACAGGGGAGGGAAAGGTGGGAGCAGGGGCACTCTTT
>NW_010202395.1:98407-149503 GCF_000695765.1 Mesitornis unicolor
TTAAGGATCATGCTGGAGATTTTGAGGTGTGTTATTTGATCTATAAAAAATGTTTTTCTTGGTGTCTGAAAGTTTTGCTTATTGGTTGTTTAAATACCCTCTGTGGAGCAGGAGCTTAGTTTTGTCTGGGAAGTTTTTCTCTATATGCTGAGCCTCTCAAATGGGAATATTTGTATGCTTAGTGTGTCTTGGCTTTAGGAATCTGATAAATCTTCATGAATGCTGCATCTGTGTGTAAAATTGGGAAACTGTTCTGAAATGTTTTGCCGTGGCATGGTGTTATCTTGTACCTAACAGAAGGAGATAAACATCAGTATACAGGTGCATATCTCCAGCAATGCAATGCTGTTGCAGTAAACTGAAAATTAACTTGCTTTTAATTTATGCTGTTCCTGTTTTAGTAGGATGAGAATAGGAATAGCTCTTTGCTCTAACACAGCTTGGGCTAACAAGTGAGCACTTTTCTTCCTGGGCTGTAAGAAGGCAGGTTAGAACCAGCATATTTCATGCATCTTGTTAAAAAACTTGACGAATGTACTTTAAGAAGGTTGTGAAGTCCCTGCACTTCCAGTAAAAAACAGTCACCTCCTGGGAGTTTGTAGTGACTGGGGCTGCGGCAATGTGCTGAATTGCCTAACATGCTTACAAAAGTGTTTTTACAAGCTGAGACATTTTATAGTACAAATACACTGAAGGGAATGGATTTACCTTTTGTAGCTAAAGGTGGTTGTGGCTGCTTGAACTACCTGCAAGCTGCTCTTTTGACGGCAAAGCATAGCACGTCTCCATAAAAAGGACTGGGACCGCTACCGAGAGGTTCCAGATAATCTCTACTCTGAATTTCACTACTACAGATATAGGCATAGTTTCTTTTTTTTTTTTCTTCCCCTGAGAAAGATATATTCATTCTTCTCTATTGTACTGGTGCAGCCGTCCAAATTCGTCATAGCAAAACATTTTCTGTAAGATGCTGCCAGCAACTGCTTGGCTGCCATCCCACAACAAGAATAGCCTGCATCCAAGTTTTGATGCCAAATCATGTGTAGGTTAACCTTTGTAACCCATCTCAAATCAGCGCACGCTGTCTCTGGGGAACAAATCTGGCCTATTTATAGGAATACTCTGCCTGTGTTAGATAGCTTGCATGCAAACTATGCAATTAACGCCTCTAGCAGTTGTTGCTGAGAAGCTTCCCCACTGTGAGGTGATGTCTGTGAGAAACTACCCTTGTAGAAAGTAAATCCTTTTTCCACCTTAAGATTCCACATGACTGAGTCATTGAATATGGAAGTGTCAGGAAGGTGCCTGTCGCCGAAATAGCATCATGTGCAGGAACAAATTACAGGTCATGTCCATTCACTTTCACCTGACACATGATGTGAGTGGTAACTGGAAAGTTTAAGTGAAAGGTGTTGTGCCCTGTGATCTGGGATGTCATGTAAGGACTGTAAACACCACAAGACATACTGTAAGCTGATGTCAGTTAAATTTTGGTTGCCATACTTGAATGCTAGCACTTAGCACAGTGTAATGGTCCAGCCACTAGCAGTTAGCACAGAGGGAAAGTTTAAATGACCAAGTGTTCTCCAAAGTCTGAACACTAGGACAAAGCTTTTGAGATAAAAGTTGGTTGTTTTTTCTTTCTTTCTCTAAACTTGCATTAAGGAGGGGTGAGAAATGGGCTTTTCTTTGCAGAAGATAATTCTTTATCTCTTCCCTCTAATAAGGAACAGGCTAAGGTAGGGGTTTTATTGTGTGAAGTACTCTTCCATTTCATGTCTTTGATCTGTTCATCTGGATTATCTCTATCCAGGATTATGTTAAAAATGCTGGCCTATAGTTGGCTAACAAGATTACCTCTGAAATGTCTGCTTTTCACTATATATAAAATAGAATGATTCACACTTCACATTTTTGTAAATGTGGCAGCAGAAAAACACCAGTAGAAAAGATTCATGGGCTTTAGCCACTGGTTTTTTTTCCTGTAAAAATGTGAATCTTAAAACACTTAGGCTAACATTGTGTTCTTTAAACAGTTTAATAATTTTTCAGTGTTTTTATAAACAAACATAATAGGATGACAAGCAAGCACAAACAGATTTAAGAAACAAGGCATGACAAGTTTTGACAAGGAAAAAGCTGTCTTGTATCTTCAATGAAGCATTCGGGCTTTGTTTTAATTTTTAGCTCCTTAAGAGAAAATGTAGTTTATATACAGCAGGCACAGTTGCTTGTAAAATGGGGATTGCTTACAGTATGAGACAATATCTAACCTGAAGGGTTGCAAGCACTTCAGTGGCAAGTCTTTAGAATTTAAAATGAACTTTGAAAAGGGGGTGGAATGGAAGGGAAACAAAGGCAGTGTATTTCAATAGGTTTAATGCAGGTTATTTTGTGGGTGTAGGTAGGATTAGTCATCTGCATATCATAGGGTTCGTAAGAAGCAGTTCTGCAGAAAAATATTTTGAGGGTTTTTTCTATTTTGGTATACACCATACAGAGTATGATGCAGTATCATTGCTTTTGAGTGGCTTATAGAAAGCAGCTGGTCTGGTTGTTAATTAAGTCTGGTGTTTGTAAGATACCTGACAATGTTCTTCCCTTTGGTCAGCGTTGTAAGGCATCAGCTGGAGTGGGTGTCCAGTTTGGGTACAGCACTGTTTGAAAGGTGTGTGCACAGGGAGAAGGGAAAAGAAGAAGAGAAAGTCCAAGTAAAGAACTAGAAAACAACACGATCTTTTAGGGAAAGGCTAAAAGAGTTGGGGTAGTTTAGCTTGGAAAGAGGAGCCTAGGAAATTCAAGTCTTCAAATATTTAAAAACTATGCCCTCCTCTCATAGCTGTCTATAATATTTGAAGGGCAGTAATGGTCAAGGTGTGGTCAAGGAATGTACACCTGACTTCTGCACCTACCTCTGCAAAGTATTATTTGGGTAAATTTATTTTACTTGTAGGATTAATGTGTGACCAATACTGAAAATAAAAATAGTGTTGAGTAAATAAATTACTTTATGATTTATAGGCTAGCATATAAATCATATGTATCTGAATGTAATAATACTGCATAACATGGAGAACAGTGTACTTCCAAGGAAATGCATTTATATTGTGGATCTCTTCTCTTATCTGAGAATACAGGGAACTGCCCATTTGAAAGCTGCCTTGTCGTATCTTGGTTGTAAAGCCCTGGTATCATGCATGTCTTCTTGCATATTATTACATGAGATCAGCTTACTTTTTTCTGCAGTTCTTCAGTTTGAGAGTAAGAACTGTTTAGATCCATGGGGAAGAGGAAGATAAGAAAAGAAACAGAAATGAACTCTTCCACCATTAAAAGTGCTATGTATGCTTATCTTACGGCTTCGGTTATTTTAGATAAAAGAGGGTGATGTGTTTCCTCATTTGTTAATTAAACTATCAACAAATAATGGCTATACTTATAATGTCACTATTTGAAGACAAAATGAACAAAACAGAGAGAGGCAGACTAGAGAGGAGAGCATTTACAGAGATCCTTGCCTTTGTAACTGTCATTCAAAAGGTGAAATCTCAAAATGTACAAAAAGGTTTTGTAGAAGTTTTTTATCCAGTGTTTATGATAAACTCAGTAACTTCCCTGGTATTAGCTTTGAGATTCAAAAGACTGAAATGAAAAATGTTGATGTTGATCATTGAGAAGTATTTCAAAAAACAGTTCATGGAATTCAGCAGTAACAAATTCTTTAATGATTACTTCATGAGGGCAAAAAATTACTGATTAACTCATGTTTGCATTTATGTTGGAGCTGCTTTTCCTCTGTCTGAATTGTGGTATGGTTAATGAACTGTACTTCTTGCTGCCATGCATTGTGTTTCAAGTTTTTAAATGTGTCCTTTTGTTTTGGCAGAGCACTGGTTGTCTAATGGTAGCCTTGGCTTTTCTATGCAGTGGAATGCCAGAGTCATCACAGCCTCACTTTGTACCTTGCAATAATAATTTAGCATAAACACTATAATTGCTGTATTTACCTTCATTTTATAAGCTGGAAAAACATAGTTATAAATTACATGAATTTAGAAGGCAGTAACATCAGTTTGAGTGCAGGAGGAAAAGAGAAACAGTGCTAAATCGGTTATTTCATTTTTTATTCAAAGTTCTGGGACTACAGACTGACAAATTCATTCTGATGAAGATGCAACGCAAGCAAGATAATGATTTAAAATGCGTGCTATTTTATGCCAAATCAAGGCCTTGTCTAATTTTCATGTCATCAGGTTACTGCTGGTAATACTTAATTACTTGATACCCTTACTACCATCCCTCTCCACATCCTCATTCTAATCTTGCCATTCTTTTGTGCGTTTCTTGTAGAAGAGAATGGTTTCTATTGGTGAAGGGTTTATGTCTGGTCTAATATGTCAGTGCTGACTTCCAATGAGAGCCATCACAGCTGATGATTTTAGGGGTGCTCTGTGTCACCAAACTGCAGATTTCTATCATTTAGTCAGCGAAGTGGTGGTGGGATCTTAACTGTGGATGACCGATGGTGTTGGTAGACTGGAATGAATTGCTGTGTTCCTGCCAGGTGTTGAGCAAAGTGACCTTATAAAACCCAGCCAAATAAAAATCTCTAAATATCAATTGCAAACTTGCATTCAGATTCTTAAAAGCGGTTATGTAACGCTTGGGTCTTGCAGCTGTGACTGATGTGGGGGGTGAATAAACAAATCGATATCGGTAACACAAAGACTCAATTGCCTCCATTTATCTGTGTGATAGTTTTACAGATCTGTTTCGGTATTGGAGGCATTATTGATTCTCAACTTCTTCCCAAGTCATTAGTTGATGAAAATACGTACTGAGTTCCTGTACAGTAAATTACCACTTCATTAGTTGTGTTGTGTACACTCAGAGCTTGTCTTGGTTAATTCTTGTCTGGCTTTTTATAGAAAGCTGAGCTCTGTAATCTGTCATGTAATCAGCTTGGTTGCACACAGCCCACATATGTATCAACTGTTTGCTCTCTGTCTTATAAACGTTAGAAAAATAGGACATTAAATTAAAAAGGAATTGTAACATTTGTAGTCATATGCCTTGAACCTATGCTGAGGCAGCAATATGAAATACACCACTATGCTCTCAGAAAGATGGAAAACCTACCAGGCAGAGTATTGTTGTGAGCTGGGATTTGGTATCTTTATCTCTCTTTACTGGTATTGGCAACTGAGTTTAAGTTTCTCTTGTACTTTAAATGTAAAATGCATATGTTAATTAAGTTATTTGCTAAAGGATTACCAAATCAGTTTATAGAAACTAAATAGCTTTTGCTCCAAGGTGTGGAAGAAAAGAAACAAAACAGTGACCTGAAGGGCCAACAACAACATCTGGGAAATGGTGCCATAATTCTAGTTGAATTTAAAAACATGGAAATAAAAGTAAATATATATATGTATGTATGTAAACCCTACATGGAAATATGAGTAAAATGCATTAACCAAAGGCAGTGTAACTTTAGGTTATTTGAAACTAAGCCAGTGTGTTTGCATATTAAAATGTAATGTTCAGATACAGTTGCAAATTGAGTTGAGTTGTTGTGGTAGCAGAAAGGTTGATTGGGAGGCATCCCTGAAAGTCATCTGAATTAAAGCTTTTGCTACAAGGAGGTCTCTAGGTCAGGTCAGCTGCAGCTTTGCCTGGCTGTGTCTTGAGTCCAAGGACAGAGGTTCTTTAGCCAGTCTGGGGAGCCTGTTTCTGTGCTGTGCTGTGCTGTGGGATCTGTGATGGGAGTCTGTGTTTGGAATTAAGCAACTCATAATTTTCAGCTTTTATAACTGAAAATTATGTACAGCAACACTGTTGCTTAGTAATTCTGACTCGATTTGCATTGGTTTATAATGTTGTGTCTTGTGTCATTTTGAAAACAGATCCTCGTATTTTTTGTGTGTTTTGGACTGCTACTGAGTGAGTGAGTTAGTGTCCAGAAAAGAACCACATGATCATATTTTCCATGAATTATAATTATGTTAGAGCTCAGGACTGTGCACATTGTGTTACAGTTTTCTTCTCCTTGTGCAGTATTTTGTGTTTATTAATGCTGAAATTCACCTGACATCCTATTGTCACAGAGAGCAGTGAGCTTTAGATTTTGGTGTCTTCTAGAACTACTTGCAATCATCACCAGTTGCCACTTTGCTATCTGTCTTAACATTTGTGGTGCGCAGGGCAGACCAATGGAGTATATCCACTGTTAAAAATCCTCTAAAAGAGGGACAGTTTTATCCATACACTGCCTTTCTTGTGTTTTAGTACATAAGAGAGGTTTCTTCTTTTTTCTTCTGCCTTAATTCAGTTTCTTTAAGAGCCTTTGGTGAAGGGTCTTAACAAAACTATTTCAATAACAGTCTTACCACTCCCTGTCCCTAGCCCCCCCTTGCTCATTTTCTCCATCTTTCAGAGAAGGCTCATAGCTGTGCATAGGACATCTTCTGTCTGCCAAAAGTGTCATCTTCACCTGAAGGCTCACGGGATTCTCAGAAGCCTACAGATTTGAGGCTCTGTTTTAGCTTACGTGGCTTTGCTCATAAGGGTCTGTGTAACTCCCAGGATTTCATGGGATTGCTCTTTGTAAACATACTGTGTGATGCTTTACTCTTTTCCATTCTTCTGGTAGAGCTGTTGATTTAGACATGTCAGCAGTTTTGTATTTTGGTTATTGTAGAGCTCCTGGGTGAATACTTGCTGGTCCCGATGGGTTTTGTTGTTATTGCTGTGTTTACTCTACGACCTTGTGTATTGTAATCATAATTTTGAGAAACTTGCTTACATATGTATTTCAACAGTAACTTTAGTTTGGAAATCTTCCAAGTCTCTGTTGTAGAGATGTAGTTCAGAAATATTTTTCTTTTTAAAAAGCCTGCATATATATAGCTTTTTTGTTCTTTATCAATCCTTTTGCATCTCAGTCATTTATCAGCCTTGTCATCTGTCAGGTTTCTTGCATCTGCTTTGGAATGTCTTTATTATTAGCTTTTATCAAATTAAACCTCCAGAATATTTTGATCAGTCTTTCTTTTGACTTCTTCTTTGTTTGGTTAGTATAATTGACGTCCCTTTTTCTTTTGAAGCATGTTCACTAACTTTTAGGTTTAAAATATAAAATTCACTGCCTGTTTACCGTTTTGCCTAAGCCATCAGTTAGGGAAGTCACAAAAACATAAGATGTGAGGTTTTTTGATCATGAAATAATAATTCCTCACAGCTTAATAGTTTTTATAGTCTCTTAAGTATCTAATTTTTCATGAGCTTTTGGCTGTTTTCTTGGACTTGATAGCAACTCATTTTCTCTATAAGACTGGGTAACTAAATACCTACATCATGAAGTGAGAGCTATATAAATTTTTAATCTTCACAATAAAAAGGTAGCACGCAGCCACTGAAGCGGAATAGTGTTCTCAGTTTGACTCGGAGTCAGACTGGTGTTATTTCACCACCACATACGTAACTAGTTTCTACATCTGCATTTTGGTGTGATTGATGGTTACCTCTGGGTTCTGCAACTTGGTTGGTTACTTCCAGCTGAGAGAGTTTATGCTCCGTGTCTCCTGTGTTCATGAAGGACTGAAGAAGTGCAGATACGGTCATGGGTGAGGCAGGCAAAAGTTCCTTCTAGACTGATGCTGAGCAAGTGGTGATTGCAATCTTTTTATCTGCGGAAAATGCTGTTGTCTTTCATCCTTTCTATCCACTTAATTCCCTACTTTCGAACAAGTGCTTCAGATTCTGACATCTTTACTGTGAAAAATTTATACTTTGTTAGATAATTTTTAAATGTAACCTACTTGTCAAAGTATTTATCAGTAACTTTTTGCAATTGTTTTAAACCTGAAAATAAAACGGCTGCTTACTTTTGTTTCTATGAGCCTTGAGAGTAGTTACCTTTGCAAATACTGACAGTGCTGTTAATGCAATTTAAAAGTATATCACAAATAATACCCTAAAGTGCAGCTGTACAATTTATTAAAACATACCACATGCAGGTCTGACAACTTGATTTGTAGCTTTTATCCCATCCTTCAGTGATTTCTTACATTTTAAACAGATGCCAGTGAAAAGAGATGAGCATTACGGCATTCAGTGAAGGCCGTCAAATTTGAGCTCTTTGAAAGCATAAGGAAGTAAATTCAGCAGCTGCAGAGCTCTTTCAGGGAGTACCCTGCTTAGAAGCTTCTTGTCTGTTCCAGAGAGGATTCGCTGCTTGCATTTCTCCCTGTCCCAGTCGCTTCCTTGGGGAAGATCAGTGTGTGTCCTGAAACCAGCCCCCTTGTCCAACTGTGTGATGAGGCATTCTCTTAATTTCTAGGATTTCCAATTTTCTTTCAGGGCTTTACAAGTGCTTATTTTGTTTTCTTCTTTTGGGTACTGAGATTATAAAGGAAAGGTGATTCTGGATTTTAGTTTTGCTTATGTAGCTTAGATAAAGCATTTGGTGAGGGAAATTTTCAGGAAAGAGCAAGCATAGAGCCTTAGGTTTCTCATGATTGTGCTACTGGAAGTGTTGTGCTGCCAGTCTCATAATATTTTTTTTTAAACCTTCTTGTGTTTAAATAAAATAATAAAATTGTATTCTTAGTAGTAGAAATTGTATAGAAGAAAATAGACTTGCAGAAAGCATGCATCATACTGCCTTTCTCACTGTGGTAGGTACTATGAACACCTCACTGATGCAAGTGTTAAAATGGCCTAAAATGCATGTTCTCTGCTTGAATGTATGCTGAAAACTTGCTTTTGATACTTAATCTTTGGAACAGAGTAATTTCAGGTAGACTGGAGGAGAATAAAAAACCAATACATTTACCAGTAATTAGAAGAGTGGTGTGTGGGTCTGGGGAGGTGTGAGAATGACTGACTGTCAGACTCACCTAATAATAGACTAATACCTCTGTTTGCATGTCAAACATATTAAAGGATAATTATAAAACTATCACTGGTTACTCAGGCTTTTGTATAAAAATAGTCCTTGTCTTTTGGAAATGGATGAGAAGCTGAGTTGGTAAAGGTGACTAAAAAATCATGTCATAAATATGGATTTCAACCAACTGAAAATGAGCCAGCAGTGTGCCCAGGTGGCCAAGAAGGCCAATGGCATCCTGGCTTGATTAAGAAATAGTGTGGCCAGCAGGAGTAGGGAAGTGATTGTAATTTTTTTCTTTTCCTTTCCTCTGAGCATTTTCTGTGCTTTCCTTAGGTCGTGATTTCACTGATGAAATAGATTTTACAGCTAGGTAATTAACTTATGATTGCTTCTCCACATTTGAAAAAAAGGGCAGGGGCCAGGAGTGAGAGACTTTCATCTTTTACTGTTTAATGTAAGAAAACCCTCTTTTTTGTTTGTTTTGCTGTAAAAATACATTGGTTTTCTTAGCTGGTGTTCTTATTGAAAGTCAATTGTCATAGACATCTGAGAGAGGCTCGGGCCGTAAGTTTTGTCAGCAAAATGTGTGAGAAGTTGAGTTTGGGAATGCATATTTTATGAATTCCGTTTTGGGGCTTCAGCTTGACCTGGGTTGGAGGCTGCACTTAAGGCAGTGGTGTATTCCCAGGAGTGAAAAGTTAGGCAGCTGGGATGCAACTTTAACTGCTTCTGCAACTGAGGTGCTGCAGTGGCTGTGCAGCAGCTTTAGGAATGTCAGTAATATTTTAAAGATAGACATAAGTATCTTGGTGTCTGTTCATCTAAATGCTTACCTAGCTGCAACTAAATTCTGTTGTTCTTAGTGTGCTTTCTGGATGGCGCAAATAGGTTTTTGCTAGCATAATTCTACTTAAAGCTTAGTGAGTTTTCAATAGTGATATAATACAGTACATTCTGTTGTTTTTAACATTTTGGATTTACATCTTTGAGGAGTAAAATAGTGGAATAGTTTAGATTAACTTCCTGTAAGGCAATTATAAAACTGGTTTGACCGTATTAGAAAGAATGATTATGAGTGGTTGGCTGTCAAAATCTGAGGCTGCTTGAAGGCATCTTCTAGGTCAAGCTTTATTTTAAACACCTGGATGATGGAGCATGAAGTACAAAGCTTAAACACAAATTAAAGCTGCTTAGGAGTGTGAAGCTGTGAGTGCTCAGGGTCAGAGTTCAAACTGATTTTGAATTAGAGAAGTGTTAGGTGAACAAAAATACATTTGGATAGCAATAATCATTGGTATAAGTACCAAGATATAGAGGAAGATACACCTGATGCAGAAGATACAGAGCACGATGGACTAGATGACCTTTAAAAGTCCCTTCCAACCCAAAACAAGCTATGATTTTGTGTCTTTAAATGTGATTGCAAAAAGGAAAAGCACAGGTTCTTCTCTATAGGTGTGGAGAAAACAAGAGGTAGGAGAAGTCAGTGCAGCAAGGCTAAATGTTGGCAAAAAGTTCACTTTTCTGGGTAACAGAATATTAACAGTAAAATTGCCAAGAATGCCACCGAATCTGCATTTGTCGTTCCTTACAGTCGTTTGCCTTGTGGATAAAGGAACAATTGGCTCTAATTTTGGCAAGGCTTTTGAATCTTTCTAAAATCTTTTCTATTCTTTTTCACTCTTAAGTTTCATTATTTTGTCTGGTGGTTTATGTAATACTACATTATTTAAATACAAAGCTCAGAAGTTGAAGGAAAGAACAGTGTCTGTTGGCTTCCCAGTATTGTTAGGCAGGTTATAGGGTATGAAGAAGCCTTCTTTAAAATCTGATTTTTGTATTTAGGATAATAATGTTTGAATATGTGCTGTGTTTGCTTGGGTTTTTTTTTTAAACAGCTTTTATGATAGCCCTTCAGTAAAATTTGTAACATTGCAGTGTAATTCCTTTATGCCAGTGAAATTCAGCAGAATGTTCTGAAGCCCTATTAGGAGAACTCCAAGTTTTTAAAATAGCTAATACAGGAGATGTGGTTCTCCTGTCGTGGAACAATACTGGCACCCAGCGGTGGCCTCATACTACTGCGTTCTTTGAAGTTGCACACTGCTTTATTGCTAAAATTATTCTCTTCTTTTGTGGTGTTACAAAGTATGAGAAATATGAAAGCTCTCTGCAGGTTTTTTTTTCCTTTTAAACCTTTATCTTTTATGTGGTATGGTTGTATAAATCTGCTTTCTTAGTGAAGTAATGGAAGGAACATTCTGATTTCTGCATACACGCATTGAAAACAGCTATATAAAATTTACAACTTTGACAGTGTTACATGTGGCTGGCACTGAAATACAGGAGGTACTGTTAGCACAGGTTGCATTTGCTGCTAATATCACAGTGATTCTGTGAAGAGTTGTGAGTCTGAAATGCATACATTTTATAGAGCAAGTTTATTAATATTAATTTTCCTTATTTACTTCTTTCCTTAAAGCCTCTTCTTAATAAAATGTTAATGGTGGAGTTGATAGAAGACAGTTACAGAGGATTTCTAGAAAAATATAATATGGATAGAAAAAGGATTGAAGATTGAAGATTTGTGTTTGTGTATGAACTGTTAATTACAAATAGAGAGAACATGCTTTTCAAGAAAGCTGCTTATGACAAATAAATATTAGAAAAGTTGTTTACTTGGTGGATTTAATTCTAAAATAAAGCTCTTATTTTAAACCTTTTAAAGTGTGTGTGTGTATGTGTGTGTGTGTGTGTGTACGTGTGCAGATCTGCAGATCAAGTATTTGAGCCAGCAGTATAAAGCAGACAAACTAAAATGCAGCTTCCTTTGATACTGCCGATTTCTTCAGGGTTTCAGACACGGGTGGTAGTAGTGTAGCAGTAACAGAAGTCTGTCTGTTTAGACCACGTCAGGTGTAATCTGCTCTTGATGAAGTAAAGCAGAAGATAAAATGAGAGATGTAGAGACACAGTTGAGATTGGTACTAGAGAGCTGTAGCTGTTAGCAATGGGAAATAACAAAAAGAAGAATGTGCACACCTATAATGTGCAAAAGTGGGTTATTAAATTGATATCATACTTGATGTGAAGACGCAGTGGAAAAGTAGCTCTGCCTGTCACTGATGTAATGTGTTTTTCTGTGTATTACAAAGGAAGAATTACTGAAACCTCTTTTTCATAGAAGCTTACAGAGAACATTTTGACAGAAAAATTGCAGATTTGGATTTTTATGTGAATGTTTCACATAGGAAATGCTGATTCATTACTAATGGCTTTGTTTTAATGTTTCCTTTGAAGGTAAGGTGAGAATCTGAATGCTTTCTAGGAGACGTTCGTCTGACAAAAGCTGTTGCTAAGAGAACTGTGCTGCTACCCTCTCAGATGAGTGGAGCTGGGGCAGGGGGAGGAATAGGTGCCCCATATCCCTCAGGTTTCTGCAAGCAAAATGTGGAAGAATTGCAGTAGAAGCATTTGTTTTCCTCTCTCTTTTGGTCTCCTTTCCCAAGAGAATACTCCACAAAAAAACCATCTCAAAAATTTGCAGCACCTTTGTGCCCATTTGCTCAGAAACTGTCTGTCTGTCTTTTTTTTTTTAATTTGTATTAATGTTCAATGGCCATAAAATCCCTATGTGACTCATGCAGCATTACTTGCTATAATTCCTTTGAAATCAATTGAATTATTTGCATTGCTTCCATTTTTAAATTTGGGATTGTGAAAGACATATTGTGAAAGAGAGAAGTCTAGTGAGCACTTTTTTCCTTGGAAACCAAGGCTGGTTGCAGTGTACATTATTCTGGTTACCAATCCTCACAGAGAAGATTTCAGTGTGGTTTTTTCTGTATTGTATGGTAAGGAAAGTTTCATTGCTGCCAGTGGTCAGCTGCTGGCTTGCCTTTGACTTCTTAGCCTTGTGGAGCTTGGCTGCTTCAACCTCTGTGCTTCTTACCCATTTGTTTTATCATTTATTTATTTGCTCCTTCACCTTAAGCAAAAGTGCATAATTCTGAAACGTTTGTTTATGGGAGAGACGAAGGGAAATGGCTTGATTGTGGCAGCAGCATTTCTGTGCCGGGTTATTCCCTGTGCAAGCAAGAATTAGGAAGGACGCTACTGGTACAGCACTGCCAGGTACCTCTTGTGGATTGTGAGCTCGTGAGCAGCTTCCAGCAGCGTGGTCTGCTTCATGGGTGGTTTAAGATTGCTTCTTACTCCTTGACAGTAGGAAATGTGTTGGATTAATGTAATAGGATCACGTTGTAGCTCACCTTTCATTGTCTAAGGTTGTGATGGGTCATGGTGTTTTGCAAAATGAGCAGAATGGGTAATGCAGATGTTGTGAGACACTTGAAGGATTATAATAGAGACACAGAGCTCCAGGGCTGCTCTCTCTGACTCCAGAGGAGGTTTTTGCTGTCTTTGGTTCTGTTCAGGGTCAGATTTTTTTTTTTACCCTCATCTAATAGCGAGAACAAAAAGATTGAGTGGCCTTAAGCTGTAAAGGTCCTACCTACAGCATATCACATGCCCTTATTAAGATAGAAAAGGGGACTCTTTTTCCTTTGAAGCCTGGAAAAAGAATTTCAGACTTAATAATCTGTGTGTTGTAAGGGGAAGGATTACGCCAGCTGAAGAGTTAATTTTGCCTGTTGTAACTCCCTTTTTATGCTTGAGAGATGTAGATATACTTCTGTATAAATAAGTTTTTTTTTAATTCTGAAAAACACTGATTTAATTTTTTCTGAAATAATATGTGGGTCTCTAGCAGGAAGTATTCAAAACTAAAACTTGGGTAGATCTTACAGAAGATTGTATGGACAAAGAGTAAAAAATAATTTATTTTAGGTAAGAACTTTCTGTAAGGTTGCAAAGAAAATCTAAATGAATATTTGGAGTACTTGTTGCTGTATAGAGTAGTCTCAGTAAGAATGATATTAGAGCAAAATACAAAAGACTGACTTGATATACAGTAGTTCCAGGCTCCTATTAAAGAAGGAGAAATGTGTCTTTTGGCTACTTCTGGTGTAGAGTGTTTCCTGGTTGCAGTTTGTTTCCTGATCAGTTCACCAATTCCTGGCCATTTCTAATGCAATCTGAGCTTTTGTATCCTGTTGCACAGGAGCACCACCTGACATGTTTTTTGAAACCTCTGTTAAGTTTGAGGGGTTTTTTTTGCCCCTGTGTAAGTTCTTCAGGATAGTTTTGCTGAGGTAGTTGTTGATTTGATCTTCTTGAAAGTAATTTTGATCCTGGGAATTGTTCCAATAGATTAAGTTATTTGTGCTTTCATGTAATAAATATAAAAACCAAACCAACCAACCTTGAACTATAAAATATCCCCCTGCATTGATGTTCACAGATTTCTATTTTTTGAAGGCTATTTTAAGAATGATGTAAATCAGTCTTCTGCTGAAAAGCTTTAGTGTTTGCTTAAATCAAACTACCAGATGTCCCCAGTGGCATTTCGTGGTTGGTGCCTCTGTTACGTTGGCAGAGATTTCAGTCAGGTGGGCAATGTTTCTGCTAAGTGCTGTTGCTTCAGTTAGCGCAAGTCAAAAATGAATAGTCTTTTCCAGTGGGTTTCTCTTTATCCTTCTGTCTCCAAAGTAATGAGACAAACTAAACTGAAAATTTATGTATAAATTTATATATAAAAAGTTATAAACTGCAAATTTTGATTAAACAAGAGTGGAATTTTGACAGCTGTGATTCAGTCTTCACTTTGAAGTGGGAAAGTAAAACATGACTCAGCAGTGAATTTTGTGATAGCAGAATTAATCAATAAAATGTTTTCTTTCTTGCTGGAAAATAGTGCTTACATCTAAATACTGGGCTAAGTAACTCCATTGGAGAGCTGCAGCCCTACTAGCTTTAGTAGACTTGAAAAATGATTTCATTTACGTTAGAAGCAGAAGAGGAGGAATCTTTCCATAATTCGCCTAACCATCTAAAACTTAGTTTATGGATTTTGTACTCCCCCTAACCCTTGGTGCTGAACTTGTATTCAGTTTTCTGCTGAAGATGACAAAAGGTAATCTTTATGAAGTCTGCTGCTGTAATTAAATCACAGTTGAAGCCTTGAGAGTAGGGCAGTGCCTGTAGGACGTATCTGTTCCTGTTTCCTCTGGCACGGAATGGGAATGCTGATCTGCTTCACCTTCTGACTCCAGCTAACGAGATCCATCTGCTAATTCACAGCTGTTACCCGAATCTTCACAGGTCGTGGTACTTGAGCTCAGAGTTGCTCAGCTGGGAAATTCTGTATTCCCATGCAAGCCACCAGATCTTCCCACCTTATTCTTTTCAAGCACTTGCCTTTTATGTATAAAAAAAGATTTTCTTTTTATGTCCTTAAAAATGCACTTTTTTTCCCCCATTCAGTGCATCTGAGTTTTGGGTTGTTTTGGTTGGGTGTGGAGTTCGTTTGTTTTTGTGGTGGTGGTCTGGTCCCTCAGGGTTTGCTGTGTGTCTGTGTCCAACTTAGACTCTTGATGGGATCTGACTGTTCAGGTTAGAGCACAACTGGGATCATTAATTAGACCGGGGATGCTGGCTGGGCTGAAGAAGGTGAGGTTAATGTTAACCTGGGCTAGAATCAAAAAGGTCTCTCACGTGTACTTCTGATGTTTTGCCTTGGTTACATTACACAGAATCACAGAATCACAGAACGTTAGGGCTTGGAAGGGACCTCAAAAGATCATCTAGTTCGAGGCCCTGCCAGAGCAGGAACACCTAGATGAGGTTACACAGGAAGGCGTCCAGGCGGGTTTTGAATGTCTCCAGAGAAGGAGACTCCACAACCTCTCTGGGCAGCCTGTTCCAGTGCTCTGTCACCCTCACTGAGAAGAAGTTTCTTCTCAAATTTAAGTGGAACCTCCTGTGTTCCAGCTTGTGTCCATTACCCCTTGTCTTATCATTGTTTGTCACCGAGAAGAGCCTGGCTCCATCCTCGTGACACTCACCCTTTAAATATTTATAAACATGAATGAGGTCTCCCCTCAGTCTCCTCTTCTGCAAACTAAAGAGACCCAGCTCCCTCAGCCTTTCCACATAAGGGAGATGCTCCACATTGCAGATGAAATTTTCTTTAAAAAGAGAAGGATTTCTTGAAGCACTCAAGAATATTTATTTGTAATATTTGCTGATATATATTAAGCTTTCTTTCTTAAGTAATTTTTTTTATTCTTTGGAGAATCATGATTTCTTGGTAGCTGGTTATTTCAGTGTTGTTTGGGCAAGTACTGTCATACTGTCTTTCAGACTGAGTATCTAGCAAATATCAATTATTTAATGGTTGCTGTGATGTCTTTAAATAATCCGAAGAGCTGTGCAGAGAAGGCAGATTGCTACATAAAAATGAAAACTGGGGCTTCGAGTAGGAAGTACTAGGCAAAATGTATAAGAAATGTCTCAATTTCTGACCACTCAAGTTAAAATTATACTTTTTTTTCTCTTTAAGTGTTTTTTTTTCCCTGAGGTTAAGAGTTGATTGGCTGAATCTGCTTAAAACTTCTTTAGTTTTCAGATGAACAAATTTATTGTATGCTCACAGAAAATTTTTACAAAAAGATACTGATTGTGGAATACCCCCATGTAGGTCACAAATGCTATTTCCAAATGTGTTTGTGGAGGAGGTTTTCTATTCCTATTTAAACTTTTTCAACATACTTGACTATTGACACTGTAGTGCGCTCCTGTTTTTACTGGTTTCTTTGTAGCCCTGGCAAGCAAAAATACATTTTACAGGATGGCAATGTTATGTGCCCCAGCACTTGAAGGCTTAACTGTATAGCCTTGCTCTTTAGAAACAAATGTGGTGGTCTGTGTTATGTGTGGGATGGTTGATTTTGAAACCAAGTTCCTACAATTTTGAGGGGAGGTGGGCACAAGGAGCATAGTGTTACCCTTTTCATGTAATCAAGGTGATGGCTATTGTGACTTTGTAGTAGAGCATTTGTTTGTTTGTTTAGAAATGATGGAAGAAGAAATCTTGTAGTCTAATCTCAGTGTAAGGGAACTGATTTCATGTAGTCATTTTCCAAGTATTTTTAAATCTATGCTTTACGAAAGATACAAACTAAATAAAATTATCATATATACAGAAGACGTTTGTCTAGTAGATGCATCATATGACGTTCTAATATATATTTTTTTTCTTTATCAGGTATCTTTCAGATGAAGGAATTGAAGCTTGCATAAGTTCCTCTGAAAAAGTCAATACAAATGACATTATCCTAGTTGCTCTTAATGTAAGTTATGATTGTGAAAACGTTTTTCTAACAAATCATGCTCAAAATGATAAAACTAATGGCTCAAATTTAGCTTTGTGTGGCTAATTGAGTGTACAGTTGTCTCTGTAATTTATGTAAAGGATGCAGTATGTGTCTCTCTCCTTGCATATACAAGTTGTGAGTTTTGTTTGGAAATAACACCTGTTCCAAACTCTGCAACCTGAGGGAGAAGAATGAACAAAATTTACAGTACAAAATTATTTTTATGTTTATGAAATGTAAATCTAAAGTGAAAGTACTTTAAACCAACCACTGTTGGTTTAAGAAGATACTCTGAAAAGAATATCACCTCTGCTCCTTTCCTTTTTTCTTTGAAGAGTGTGTGTGGTCATTCATATGTATGCATGTAATGAATCTGAAAATAAGCTAAGCAAAATTGTAATGCAAAGGTGCAAATAATGTAATGAAAAGCATGCAGAGGGTAAGCATTTGGTTTCTGGATTGTAGTAACATTCCTCTATCTATCTCTCTCACTCTATCTGAGAATGCATTACTGTTTTATAGAAAAAAACAAGATACTTCCAAGTTGCTTGGTATTAACCTGAATGTAATTATATGCTGTAGCAAGTACTAATACAATCATTTGTGCATGTATGTGTTGTATCTAGTTTGTTTGATAATGAAAATAGAATAAACCAAAAATGTTGTGCAAGCACTCCAAAGCCAGTTCTAATTGCTTATCAATATCTCTGCCATTAAGCCTGTTGTTCTGGTGCCCAGAAGATGAAGTTGCCTGTTGGACAAGTAAGGAATGGCAGCGTGGCTTGAATAACAGGATAGCAGTGAATTCAGCTTGTACCTCTTACAAGTTTTCAAATTCTTTCTTTGGCTGCTAGAGATGTGTTTCAGGCAAAAGAAACCAAGAAGTCTGCTGGCCTTTTTCTTTGGTGTTGAATTGCTTAAATAAGTATGAAATAGACATAAATACACCTTCAGTGCTTCAGATGTTTTTGTTTTGTATAAGATAAACCTTGCAAAGGGTTTATAAAAGTTGTGTCTGCTTCCTGCTGTTGTGATTGCAAAGCACCTTGCTGGAGACTTGTCCATTATATGGATACGGAGCAGACGGGGACAGTTGATGGTTGTCTGCGTGCTGCTCAGAGATAAATAACTGGCAGATGACAGATCAGCTCCCTCAGGTGGGCTCGGATTGAAAACTGAATGTGCTTTCTTATCACTGTTTATGGCTATCCTGTGCAACAGAAAGTGGCTTGAGCACTTATCCACTCTATATATCCTCAGAGTAAATTCACTAAAAGAGCATCCCTGCAGTTCATTTTGTATTTGTAGGGTTCTAATGTTTCTTGTTTGCAGTGTTTTAGATATTAAAATACAGTGCTGCTCAGTTCTAGATCAGTCCACTGGCATATATTAATGGCAAGGTAGTGTACAAGTCCTAATAGTAATTACATTTAGCCCTTCTTCTTTTGGCAGTGTTTATGATCATAATAAATAGGGATGGTTTTCAGCTTCAGTGCAGTAATCTGCACCAGTGCTTTCTACTTAAAGCAGACGTATTTCAAGCAGAGTTTAGAGAATGTAGGTGTCTTATGCTGCGCTGCTGTGCTTTATTATTTTTCTTAACACATGTAAATGCGCTGAAAATCTAATGTGTAAAATTTAATTAGTGTTTATGGCTGTGTTGCATGGTTGCTGAATAGTGTCTTGAAACTGTGTGCCTCACTTTGAGAAGGAGTAATCAGACTTTTAAGTTAAAAAGCATTTAATGGAAATACGATGTAAGCTTTTATTGCAGGTGTAATTGCAAAAATAATCTTAACCTTTTATGAATGTTTTGTGCATCTAAACCCACACAAACTAATAATGCTTTTCTCTAAATGCCAGATGGAGAGTAAAGGAAGTCTATTAAAGTCTATTAATCCTCCATTGTCTAATAATTAAACATTACTGACTCATTTCATTTCATCTGAAGTAGTCTAGTTTTCTTTGAAAATGTGCTTAGAACAAGAATATAACTTAAAAAGCAGAAGGATTTATTTGGTGAACTCTTAGTTGTTGATTTTTTTCATTGTATGCAGTTAGAGGGACTTTTTAAATAGTCTGTTAATAGTTGGCATTATGGAAGAAATACCCTTCTTTTTCCTATTTTATGATAATAATTTGTTTGAAACAGAATGTCTTAGGTTAATACTTTCTTGTCTTCTGTATTAATTTCAGACAGATTTAAGAACTATTGGCAAGAAATTCCTCCCCAGTGACATCAATGGTGGAAAGGTGGAAAAGGTAGACAATATTTTTACTTAAATTTCTTTATGTTCTGTAATTTCTGTGTGATGACAGCCTTCTATGGTCCTTTAGTCTAGTTTTGTCATTATTTCACATACAAAAGAACTCAATATGTTTTTTGGAGGTATTACTTAAAAAAAAAATTAAAAAATAAAGGTGATATGAAACTGATTGTTTACTTGTTTGGGTTTCTGGATGACAAGCTGTTCAAAACTCTTCAGTGCTCAGATCATTTTTTGCCACCTAAAATAATTTGATTTAGTTGTTTCTTATATCTATGATTTTAATCTTTCTTACTCTTTGGTGTCCTGTTTCTGTAATACAGAAAACAAGCAAAATAATTGCTTTTTGTTTCATCTGGGTTTGCACTGTTCATTTCTCATTTGCTTAGAGTATTACTGAATTTTTCATTTCAGATCATGTAATATTCACAAGGTCCAAATGTGTTTGATTAAATGTAATGCTCCAGTGTGCTAAGGTGGCATGTGTGGTAATGCCTGCTGTTTTGCTGTTGACACGATTTCAGTTCAAAGTGACTTTACTAGTACTGTTATTCAGAGTTTTATTGAGTTGGGGTGTGATTTCTTTAGAGATAGTTGTTCAGTTTTCATTCATCACTTGACAATATACCTGCTAGCTTGCCCATTTCCTTTAGAGAGAGTGTTTTCTAAATTTCTGTTTTAATTTTCTAGTTCAAGTGATCAATTAAAGGTAGGAGGGTCACTAATTTTCTTTGATAGACGTTATAGATGAGAATCTACTTCCATGCTTTAAAATGTGTTCTTCCAGTTCAGCTGCTCAAGTCACCACTTGGGTTTTTCATGTTTCTCAGCTGAAACTAGAGATGATGCAGTCGTGCCATTTGTTTCCAGAAAATACAGAACCTTTGCACAAAAATGAGGGATGTGTGCTTGAAAACTGTGATGGTTTGTGCTTTGAAATACTTGTGAGATAACAGCTTCCCTTTCAGGGAAAACCTGCACCGGTACACACACAAATGCATCTGTGTTTTGTAAAACTGAACATCTTAGAAAATGAAAAGGTGAGAAACATCTAGTTGTAGTATAATTTTCGAGAATCCCTATTAAACTTGATGCTGTCCCTCAAATAGTGTTTGTTCAAGCAGAAAAAGAATGTGTTTGAGAATGACTCCTGTTGATCGTTTTTAGCCCAAATTATTGGGTAGTGTACTGAATCATTGCTTTCTTTTTTGAGTAAAATAAAGCAAATCTGACTACTTAGCAAGTGCTGCTGTTCAGCTTGCAATGTGTGCAAACATTTTTATGTTACAGAGCTATGATAAAGGAGAGTATTTGCTTTGTGAAGTAAAGGATACAGTTGACAGGAGTGACTTGTTAATATAATGTCTCAGTAGAAAGTAGTCATTTGTGGCCTAGATATGCTTCAGCAAACAGTAGAAATAATATGCTATTACTGTTCCTCTCACACAAAACTAGGATCAGTATTATTTATCTGTATCTTGAGAACATATGATATATTTCCATCTTGCATAGAAAGCAACTTTATTTTGTAGTGTTGGTATAATAGGAAATATTTGCATAAGAGATGGCATAGGCTCCTAGTGTGAAACAGCATGGGTGTTTGACCATTATAGGTGGTTATTAACTTCAGTCACTAATATGCAGAAATGTTTTACTCACTTATTTATATCTGTATTTTGTATGGTTTTAAAAAAAATCAATATTACCAGCAGTAACCACAAGATGGCCACATTTGCATAGGATTTGAAAAAGCTGTTTCCATCTAGATGAGTATATACCATAAATACACGTTAAGTATTTTACCATAAATAGTTTTTAAGTGTTTTTAATTGAATAAAAATGCAAAAAATACAAAGTTATAATGTAAAGTTTAGTGATGATGTTCCAATTAAGTTATAACTGGTATTCTTTTGAGTGTTTTTGTTCCATTACAATAGAAACATTCATTCCAGAAGAAACATTTCTAAAGGTTTTAATTTCTGAGCTCAGAGAAGAGCTTTCTGAGTACTGACAGAGTGATGGTAAGCAGTTGGAACACAAGTTGCCAGCGATTCTAATTACACTTCCTAATTTTTATCTCGTTATGTTAATAAAATGAACTGTGCTTTGTTGCCTTTTAGTGTCTCTTTGATTATGGATTTTGGTTTCCTACAGGCTTTATTTTATTTTTTTAAAGTTTTTATTTTTAGTTTTTATTTTTTTTTATTTTTATTTGTTGTTTTTGAATGCTTTTTTAAAAAGGATGATCAGATTTGCTGTTCCAGTTACAACTGAACTGCATTTAAAAAAACCCTTCCAGTCTTGAGGTGCGATCTTTTACCTTCCAGTGAGAGTGATTGCTACATCAAATCTCCTGATGTAACTGCATTTGAAACTGCATATGCTAGAAGTTATGCTACGTATCTTCAGTTGTTTATTTGTTTCCCATTGAGATGGTTTTGACAAGACCATGCGTGCGGTAGCGCTGACAGATTGAACTGAACCGTGGTCTTTTTTGAAATAGCTGTTTGGCAGCCTTAGGTAAACTATGGGCCTTGATCAGTATTTTGATTGTGGTCTTGACTCCGGATGCCTATTTCAGGAGGTCTAAAAAAGGCATGCTTCCGTATTTTTGAGAGAAAGTATGAAATGTTAGATATAGTAAGATAAATCTTTGTGAGAGGCTGACTCGTTTTATGTTTCAGAGCAGTTTGAGTGTGTCATGTGTGTGTTTGAGTTAACACGAACAGGTTTGTGGATAGAGGGGAAGGAGTGGGATGTGGTATGTATCAATGACTTTTTATTGAACTTCCATTTCCAGTCATTCCTCTTAACCCTCTTTCTGCTGTTTCACATTTCACATTCTGACTTATCCAGAAGTTTTCACATACATTAGTGTAAAACCTACAATATGAATATTATAATAACATTATATAAGATATTATTATTACTGCATTTTTCACCTTGAAAAAGAAAGCATACCATTAATTATGGAAAAAGATAGTCTTCATTCCTTTCCTTCAAACATTGACTATTGAAGAAGAAAAGAAAATTAAGCTTCCAAGTTTCAGTAGATTACAAATAAAAAACCTCTTCAGCTTTTGAGAAATCTTCCATCCCAGATATTTTATTTTCCATGGTTTGATTGGAAGTCATAAACAATTGCAGGTGCCTTCAACTTTTAAATTTATTTGAAAGTTTCAAGAATAGGAAAATTATGTAGAGATTTTAGTTTATATTGCTTGCTATAGTCTCAAGATCACAAAACTATTTGAGAAGTGTGCTCTGTAGGGTGCTACTTTTGGTCCTGTTAGTGACAGTTTTCCTTCTCTTCTTCGTACAATTTCATGCTTTTGTGGGTGTTCCAAAATATTTTCCCTTCTCTTTTGCACTCATGTAAAATAAAATTCCTGTTTCCTCATCTTCTCACTTACCTGGTTTCACTGCTTCTGTTCATTTCTTTATTCATTCATTTCTGTTTTCTTTACATATATTTACCTTCTAGTTATCTACTCTTATTTTGTGTTTGATTGGGCTAATGGTTTTTCAAAGGAAAGACGCTGATAAAATGTGCATTTTTTTCATCTTTTCTGCGGTCTCTTGGATGCTAGAGATCAGTTGAGCAGCAGGAGTTAGTCATTTCTATTTCTCGGAGGGATCAGAATGACTGAGTACTCAGCTATAACTGAAACGTGATGAAGTGGTTTGGTCGGTTTGTTAGTTTTGGGTTTTATTGTGGTGGGTTGTGCGGGTTTTGTGGTTACTGTTTTGGTTCGGTTTCTTTATTTATTTTTTTTTTACCTCAAACTGTGGTGTGTATAGGAGAATATACTGCATTTTTAGGTAAGCAACAGAGAGTTGATGTGTCGTGAGGTTGTTACGTGCTGGTTGCACCTCTGTTTGAAGAAGTTGTGTTTCTAGTTAGTGTTTACAAAGCAGTTGATATGACCAGGTAGTCTTCAGAGCTGTTTTTTTTCTTTCTTTAGAACACATTGTCAATTAGAACCTGGGCAACAGCATGTGAAATCTTATCAGGACTCTGTAGTATGTCAGAAATGACAGTATTTGTGGTTTTGTTTGTTTGTTTGCCCCCTCCGAACTCTTTTCATTCACTTCTTTTCCATAATTGGTATTGCAGAGTTGTATGAGGCATCACAAGTGTTTCTCTGAAAAAGTCATTTTTATCATGCTTTAGAATGTACAGTACATGAGTGGTAGAAATCGAACATGACTGCCTGATCAAATTGCACTTTCCTTTGCCTGAGGGTGTCAGTTAGTGTGTTTAGATATTGCAGTGTGTTTGCTTAATGGTGTTAATAGTTTTGTCTCTTTCTGTTTTGCATTTATAGCTGGAAGGGCCGTGTGTTCTGCAAATACAGAAAATTCGCAATGTTGCTGCACCAAAGGATAACGAAGAATCTCAGGCTGCTCCCAGAATGTTACGTTTACAAATGACCGATGGACACACAAGCTGCACAGCTATAGAATACAGTAACATGTCAAAAATAAGGTGAACTACTTTATTTTCAAAGTCTTTCTTTGATAGTTAAATGTGCCTGAATAATTGAAGTGTCGTGAGTGATATACACAAAGATTGTTTGACGAAACAGGCTTCCTTCTCAAATTTTGTATATGAAGGAGAACCTTCAATTCAGCATGCAAAGGTGTATATGAATGTAATTGGCAATACCATTTCTGATTAAATACATAGTAGAATAAGGTGGATTTTTGCAGCTGTCTGCTGAGTCAGAGTTGACAAGGCATGCAGCATTTTGGATGTGTACAAACTTGAGCCAAATTCCCAATTTTTAGTGGTAGGAGATCTTGTGCCTGACTTTGGTGGCAGGAATGTCACAGGCCTGACACACCTACCTTAATGCAGTGAGTGCTGCTGTACCATGGGCAGTGCTTTAACTTGTATTGAATTAGTAAGTATTTCTTCGGATAAAAATGAAGGGTAAGAGTGGTAATTACGGTTGAACATGGGGTTTTTTGTGTGGTTGTGAAGATGCTGAAAATTATCTCTAGTGTTGAGTCTCTAGAGTCATGGTGCGTGTTCCTGTTCACTCTAGTTCAGATTGTTTTGATTTAAAAGAAATCTTCCTCTCTTTGCTAGCTGTAACAGTTAGATACAGATGTATACCTCGTTATTGAATGTAATCTTTTACTGTTAAACTGTGCCTTCTGAGCAGGAGCCGGCTTCCAGTTTAGAATGATGGTGTATTAAAAGGTAGAACTCCTGATGATATTTTGATTTTAGCTTGAGCCAGCAGAACTTGGAATATCATATTCCAACGTGAATATAAAGAGAACAGAAAAGGAAGGCAAACAGCCTCCAGTGTAAGTAGATTCTAGATCACAAAATACTTAAAGAACACCACCCAGTAGAAGACATTTAAACTTTTTAAAAAGCAGTTTTAAACTTTTAGATAAAATCTTAAAAATGTCAGAGAACTCATTGCTCTGCAGTAATAATGTGAGCTCTCCTTTTCAAGTGACAGTGTATGGAAATTTAATGTGTAAGTGGCTCTTTCAGGTTTGAAGTTGGACTATTAACCTGGAATAATGCAGTTTCAGTACATAATGCTTCTTTAAATGAGTGTAAATAAATCACAGTCTTCTTTTAAATTAGAAGTTCTTAATGAATACAGTTTCCATTTACCCCTCCCCTGCTTTGCATAATTTTCATTTTTTGCCATATTCTTTCTTGTCTGTTTTTTCTGATCTCATTTTCTTTGCTTCTATCAGAACAATACTGAAAATCCATTAATATTGCTAAGGTTAATGCCAGTAGTGCTGTAATTGGCTGACTCCACTGTGATTGTTCCCCACCGTGTGGTATGGTCCTGTGACTGCAGCAGTAGATTTAGCGTATTTTGAAGAGGTTGTCCCTCAGTTCAAAGGTTATAACTGACTGTGTCCTGTTTCTCAAGAAAAATAAGTTTCTAGATTCTGCTCCTTGTCGTATCTTTCAGTTATGGTTTGGACATGCCTGATTCTTTTATGCATCTGCTGTTGTTTCTCACAGGGTAGATACATATGAAAAGAAGGTAGGTACTTCCTTGTGGGAGCTGACCCAGAGCACCCGTATGTTTTTAAATGATAGAATAATGAGAGAAGAAACACTACACAATGCATGTTTTTATAGTTATTCCAGTACAGTCCTGGCTGTTAGTAATGTATGGAAAGCTTTTCTAACAGCTCTTTGTTTTCACTTAAGTTAAAAAGTTAAATGTTTAAAACAAATGAGATGATTAGCCATCTGGAGATCCTCTATTTATTAACTACAAATACATGCTAGGATGCAGAACTTATTCTTAGGCAACTGACTTTGAGATATCTTCTGTTAGACTCAACAAATCACATCCTTAGTTTAGTATTGTTAAATTGGATTTTAACCAAACAGACAATTTGCAAACATTCATCTCGGTTAGAATCTAATTTGCAATATGGCACTTTTGTGTAATGAATGGGAAGTGTTCCAGTAAAGCTATTGAAAAGTACTGTGCGTACCAGAGGAATTATTGCAAAGGTTTTTGATGCTAATTTTTGATTATGAAATGCGTCAATGTTTCAGGTATAAGAAGAGTAGAGTTTTATGTGGTTTTGGTGGTTGAATATTAATAAATATATTTGAAATGTTTGGCTTTGTTTCTGCTTCTAGCCTGAACACTCCACCCGGAACAAAAATTAAGCTTTCAGGAATTGTTGAAGTGAAAAATGGATTCTTGCTGTTGGATGACAGTAACACAGCAGTGCTTGGAGGTGAAGTGGAGCATCTTATAGAAAAGTGGGAATTACAAAGGGTGAGGTAACACCACTAACGACATCAAGCTTAATGTGTTGACTGTGAATTTTCATATTATTAGCTTTTAAAACCTCACTATTCTGATGTTTTTAGGGATGCAGCCAAATATATGTAAATAGGTCTTATGTATAATGTTGCAAGTGAAGAAACTATAAGTGATCTTTGCATGAGAACTGATTCCTTTCATAGTCTGCAGCCATAAATACCTGTAAGCCCCTTTACTCTGTTTTAGCCTGGTTCCTGTCCCAATACAACAGAGGTGCTGCAGGAGGACATTTTAATACATTTCCTCACAAATGTATTTGTGACAAACAATGATAGGACAAGGGGTAACGGACACAAACTGGAACACAGGAGGTTCCACTTAAATTTGAGAAGAAACTTCTTCTCAGTGAGGGTGACAGAGCACTGGAGCAGGCTGCCCAGAGAGGTTGTGGAGTCTCCTTCTCTGGAGACATTCAAAACCCGCCTGGACGCCTTCCTGTGCAACCTCATCTAGGTGTTCCTGCTCCGGCAGGGGGATTGGACTAGATGATCTTTTGAGGTCCCTTCCAATCCCTAACGTTCTGTGATTCTGTGAAATGAGTGAAAGTTCCTAGGGCAGGAAGTTGTGACTCTGCTACCATCAGTCCCAAATAGTTGCCAGATCAACTTGTCGGTACTACTACCACACACATCTCTGAAACAGAGTAGCTGCTTATGAACATGATGGTCATTTCTGTGTAATATACTTCTTTTATTGTTGCTGATGCTAAGTTTTTTTTAGAGCCAGCCTTCTTTGGTGCTTGTTTGTATTTTGTGTTTAAATATTCATGTATTTTATTTGAGCAAACTGGTCCAAAATTTATTTGAACGTTTGATCTACACGGTAGATTCTGTTTGGCATCCTTTTTGTGCTTTTATAGTTGAAAAAAGTTTTTTTTAGAAGCATTCCTGGTTTTAAGTGAAGCTGCCTGTTTGATTAAAAAGGTGGTTCTGGGGCCAATAGCAGAAGTGTTCTATATTATAATTTTTATTCACGTTTAGTATAAAGTCTTGTGAGTTCTTTCTCAGGTTAAAAAACACTAAGTTTTAACAATTGATGGGGATAGAAGAGAGACACATAGAACTAATCTATTCTTAAGAATGCCATCTAATTCGCGAGAGAAAGGTCAATAGAATCTGTTAGCTTTCTTGTTGATACTCTGGACAGCCTGTCTTTGTGTTTCTTCCATCTGGCCTTCAACAAATAAATGTTGCTTTATAAATACGAACTTGTTTTTGAGGTCAGTGTCATGAAATAACTCAGAACATGTTTTGTGTACAGGAAAGCAAATCATTTAATAACCATTGACATGCTGCTAACCGCAGCTTTTCAGCACTTGTTAGCCGGTTCTATTGGCTTTATGGGATACGTTTTAAAAGAGGAGTAACTAAGTTTTCACTCATTTAGTAAGATAAAGTATGGAAAATTAACTATTGCCTATTGCTGTCCCCTCAGTTCTCTGGTCCCATCTTGCAATTTGCCAGAGCATCGTTTTCTTTTTCTCATTGACCAGCTCACAGAACGTGTTCAGGTTTCCAGCATGAATGTGGCCCTGTCAGAAAAGCTGTGGGTGACAAGAAATCAGCTTGGACAGGTGAACCATGACCACTGGAAATTGTAGTTCAGTTCTGTATCCAGACTGAAGGCTAGACAGGTAGGGCTCAAACAAATCTATAGAAGCCAGATGCTGCTTTGATAGCCGTTTCCTTATGAACTCAATGTTTCTGTCCTGTTCAGAAAGCTTTACGGAAGAGAACGGTTGACAAATAAGCAAGATGGTCAACTCTCAAAGGTATTTGAGTGAGGACATTGCCACTTCTTGTCTAATCTTGCCACTGAGGCTTAAGTGATGTGCTGAACTGTTTGTATAAAAAGACAGAAAACTTGTATTTATGTCATTATTCTAAATTGCTTGTTTTAAAACCGTTTTTTTTCTTTCCACTACAATGTCAGAAAAGTGTTAATTTGGCTTCTTGTGTAGATGAAGAAATGAGTTTCTTTTATACTTAGTAAAAAAGTTAGTGCTATTAAGTCAAATAATATTACAGAACTTTAGAATTAAAGTTGTTTGTCCAGTCTTAAATTATTGCCCTTGCACCTCTCTGTCACCTTCTAGTTGCATAGTTGCATTACTGTTTCATTGCATTCGGAATGATGTTTGAAATTGCTTTTTAGGAGGAATCAAGTTTTAGTAATGAAAGGCTTGCAGTACAAATATAGTGTATGTGGAATGAATGCAGTATTCTCACACTGCAATTATCGTTTATGTGGAATAAATGTGGTATTCCTTGTAGCATTCAATTTTATCATAAGGTAATTCTTGCCTAGAAATTTCCATTTTTTCTAAGTGCCACTGTTTAAGTGGTAGTAAATAAATGAGTAACTGAGAATGTTACAGTGTGATCTTGTTTCTGCACTATTTGGAAATACAAGGTAATGTGTCATGGACTTCTTTAGGTGAGAATACAGTTCCAAATAATCATCACTTTGTAGCGTTCCCAGTGTTCTGGTGGTGGCTGGTGTTTCAGTTGGTGAAGATCAGTGAGATATTGCTGGTACCTTTCTCAGGAAGGAGCAGTACCTTCTGTTGCTGTTAATCAAAATATCAGATGGTATGTAAGTGACGGCTGAAGCAAATTTTGCTGAGATGATTGGTGAGACTGTTTGGTAGGCCACTATATTTTTAAAACGTAGAATCTGTCAGATTACAGATTATCTAAAAGTAAAGTTCTCTACTTATTTCTTCTATTTTGGTGAATGTGAGAATAAATACTGAGGTTGCCTGATTGGAAAAAGGACTCATTTTGTGTATACTTCAGAGTTCATATTAGAAAGAAATGTGAGCGGATGATATTATATAGTACTTAGGATTTCAGTCTTTTCAGTCTATTGCAAACTTTTCTGTCTGAAGAGATGCCATAGGAAATATTTTTTAATATCACAATTCAGATACAGCAGAAAGAGTAAAAGAAACATGCTAAATATATTTATAACAGAGTTTTTTGTAATTGATAGTTACTGATGTGCTACAAGCAAATTTATCTGTAAGATAAAAAATCTTGTTGCCAGTTTGCTTTTTATTTGGTGCAAAGTGAAATTTAATTTCCAAAGCAGTTCTTCTCACTCCTCAGCAGACAGCGTTACCTGAGAAGAAATGTCAAGGCTGTTATTTAACAGTAAGGAGAGTTCGTTCATTCTGGATAACAATCTTATGCAATAAATTGTTATGATTCCAAATCCGTGTAGCTCAGTGTTAGTCAGTTTTAAAGAGCTTTTTCTGCTGTTTGCCAAATTGCATGTTTGAGCAGTATTTTGGAACAGTCTTATTCTTGTATGTGTTTTCTCGGCCCCAGTTTGAGAAGGAAGAAATACCTTAACCTTAAGCATGTTTTTCCTGATGATAAGACATGAGGAATTAACTATGATCAAACACTCAAGTTCTTAGGCTAACATGTAAATATTTTCATTGTAATTTGATTCAGTGCTGGAGTTCATTCCAGAATTGCCTACATTTCTCCAGATATAAACAAACAAACAAGCAAGCATAGGTTTTATTGTACCTGGAGTGCCCACGCTGGGGAAGTGAAGTGACTTGGCCGTGAAATGCCAGTTGTACTGTTCAGTTGGGAGACATGGGAAGGTATGAGTGTGCTACCGGGATCAGCCCTTGGTTAGCTCAGAATTCTAAGGCAACACTTCAAGTAAACTGAAACTAAAGAGGAAAAATTTTGATTCCTGCACTTCTGAGTGCTTTGTTTTGAATAATTTATTGAATACTTTATCAGTGCTTTTTGCTCCAAGGCATGATGGAAAGGATTTTTAATTATTTTTATTACTCTTGAAAGGAATTAATGACCACAAATGATTTAGAAAATGGTCTCTGGTCCCTCAATAAAAGTAGTTAACCTGAAAAGAGTGGACCAAAAGTTTTGATTTGGGTATTAGTTAGCCAAGTTAATATCTTGCATATTTTAAGAAATTCTCTGATAGTATAATGGCTTACACCATATTCATGTTTATACCACAGTTCTCACATGATGGAATTAAATCAGTTTTACATCAGGATATTAAATATATAGGTAAATGTAATATATTTAAGTAATTAAAACTTTCTCTGCCAGTAGGAAGTAGCAAATGATGTATGTAATCATGCATGACTATCCCATTGGGAAAAAAGGGACAATAAGAAATGAAGATGATAAAACAGAGGCATTATAGGAAATACAATTTCTGAGTATTTTAACAGCATTAAGGACCTGATCTTTCTTTTCCACTTCTGAAACCAAGTATTTCCGTGTAATGTGAAGTAATTAACACATAACCAAATGTTGAGTCCAGTGAATTCATTCTCTTGCAGGTTGCTGCTGTTGTCACTATTTGTAAAGCAAGGAAAGAGTATATCAACTATGAACAGATGCAGGGGTTTACAGATTAATCTGTTTTACTGTTGTTGGCAACTAGTAATTTGTATTATTTGAGAATGCTTTGTTTTTAGGCCTACGTCACCTGATTATAGCTAAGAGTTTTGAGCGCTTCCATAAATACTAAGTATCAATAATTTTTATGCTTATTGTTGTGGTCTTTGTGATGCAAAGATCTGCAGATGGATTTAGCATATGTACTGTACTTTCCATAACACCATAGGGAAGGTATCCTCAGGAAACAATTTTTGTTTCCCAGCAGTGGCAAAAGGAGATTTTTTTTTTAGGAAAAGCACACAACCTGAGCTCCTGCTCAGCCTTGGCATCCGAAGTTGTTGTATTGTGTTTTATCAAGGGATACAATCTTGACTAATCCTTTCAACATTTGCTTGTACATGGGTTCATGAATTTCACAGAATGATTGAGGTTGGAAGGAACCTCTGGAGGTCATCTTGTCCAGCCTGGCACCTAGAGACTCTTGCCCAGGACAGTGTCCAGGCAGCTTTTGACTATCTTCAGGCATGGAGACTCCACAGCCTCCCTGGGCAACTGGTGGTAGTGCTTGGTCACTGTCACAGTAGAAAAGAGTTTCCTGATGTTCAGACGGAGCCTCCTGTGTTTCAGTTTGTGCCCGGTGCCTCTGTTCCTGTCGCTGGGCACCACTGAAAAGAGCCTGGCTCCATTTTCTTTACAGTCTCCCTCCCCTCGGGTATTTGTATAGATTGATAAGATCCCCCTGAACCTTGCCTTCTCTAGACTGAATTTGTCTGATGCCACTTTAGACATGCTGAAACTATATGCCTTTGCAGCCTCAAGTGACAACAAGTTCACTGGGCTCAATGTAAAGAAACATCAGCCTAATTTTGCACTGCTTTGTTCTGTTAGTGTTCATTTTAGTGTATAACTGAATTTTGCTGTATGTGTTGCTTTCATGATTAAATTTTCATTTTCTTCATCTCCTTGCCCCTCATCCAACCTTGTCCTTAAGTGAAATGCCCCAGGATTTTAAGTATATAATTCTTTTTTACACGTAAAATGTTAATCTTGTAAGTTTCATTTACTTTCTAAAATAAAATAGACGGTTTATCATGAAATTTGGTGGGGTTTTTGTTTGCAATTTATTAATCGCAATTTTCTTTTACAGAGTTTAGCGAAACACAATAGGAGTAATATTGGCACAGAAGGTGGCCCTCCCCCTTTTCTACCTTTTGGGCAGGTATAGTATATTTCTCTTTGTCACTTTTTTAAACCCAACTCTGTCATGATACCTAGGGGACCTGGTTCCAGTTAGATAAAGATAATCTAAACACCTTAAATCATGATTACTTGGATCTAAAAAATGTGCCTGTTTACAGAAAAAAGAAATAAAAAGTGTTGATCCTGTCGCTTTGTTGTGCCAATTTCACATTTTTTCCCCTCAGACTTAAAACTTTATTTAGTTTGTGGGGCCTTTTGATTCTTCCTTTCAGATCTTGTAGGCGCTAACATACTCCCTTCTTGAATGACAAAGGTATTTACAACAGTCATATTAACTACATCATGAGCTAAGCTTGAAGTGTAGAAGTCATTCTCTTTGATCTTTTTGATGGACAGAGGCATGTGCTTTCAGCGAAGACATCTAGATGTCCTAGGTGAACATTTTTGCGATCGTATTCTTTGTCTGAAGTTGTGCTGCTCTAATGAAATAGTACTTTTTTTCAAATAAGAGCAGGTAGAAGAGTTAATCAAAACTTCCTTTTGCGTTTTCAGAAATGTGCATCTCACGTGCAAGTGGATAGCAGAGAGCTGGATCGCAGAAAGACTCTGCAAATGACAAATACTGTAAAACCTGTTGCAGACAATGATGAATTTGAAAAGCAGAGAACAGCTGCCATTGCTGAAGTAGCAAAGAGCAAGGAGGTTAGAATGCATGTGTTGCAGCATTTTATTTGCTGTGCTTGATCTTTTCTTGTTACTTTAAATATTTCTGTCTTAAATGAGAAATGCTTCCTGATGTTTGTCTGCTTACAATTCTACTCATGTATCTTTAAAAAGATTAATCAAAACCAGAGAGTCCTTTTGGATTAATGAGTACTCGTGTTCTTATTTTAAGAAAGCTAATAAATGTATCATAATGCTTTATTGTACATCTGATTTTGATTTGATACCTCTATTAAAAATTGTGGTATTTACAATTTAGCTAATGAGATTTCAGTAGTAAATATAGGTCATCAATTTTCATCTCCTTTTTTCAGTTACCAAAACCCATGATTCTCTGTGTTCAGTCTGAAAGAGTAGCTAGGAAGTTTAGTTCTAACGTGTCAGGTTTTTATGTCCTCCCTTGGTTTTCCTTTTTAGTTTATTTTTTCCAATTTGCTCGGTAAGTCATAAAAACTAGAATTATGTACCCTTTTTACAGCCTCATTTGGGCATAGGGGAAACATAGAAGTCCTACCTAATAAATTAATATTTTTTTCTGTGTGTAAATTACTGCTTTATTTGTTGATGCAAAACATAATAAAAAATACAGCTGCATCAAATTTACACCACTTTTTCTACTGGCTAAATATTAAGGCTTATTTTCATAAGTTCTGTTTACTGAAATGTTATTTTTCTGCTTATCTAAAGACCAAGACGTTTGGAGGAGGTGGTGGTAGTAACAGAAGTAATCTCAGTGTAAGTGCTGGAGGGAATCGAAACAGGGAACTGTTCCAGAAAGAGAAGATAACAAAACCTGAGGGAAAGAATGAAGGTGTCTACCGGGAACTGGTAAGGTGGAAGATTTAAATGGAACCTCAAATGCATACTATTAAAAAATAAAAAAGTAACAAAAGTAAAACCAAAAGACCCTGAGGAATAAGGACTTTTAATTTATTTTAAAGTCTATTTAGTATACTTAGCATACTTTTGTACCTTACTGAGCTATTTACAAGTTTCAATGTGTTTTTTTGGTAAAATAAAACAAAATTTAATGCCGTTTTATCCAGTAAAATTTAATACCACATCCTTACAAAAAATAAGTTGTTGTGTATATGGTATACAACACTACAGTGTATACACTTGTTGGACATTGAGAAAATGAAGTAGTACTCTGATACTTTAAATAACAAAGTAGAAATGCTTCTGTTGTGACATAGGAAGGTCATACGTACATGATCACAGGTAATGTTTCATTTTGAGTAAGGTGGGTTACCATCGGAGAATCTGAACTGTGCCCCTTAAGCCAAAACATCCCCTTCCAGTGTATTTCCTGTCTTTATACTTACTGAAGAGTGTTCTTTGAGATGACTGCATTGTATTAAGTGGGCATAAGAAGAACAGTCACTGCTGTTTCTGTTTTGATTACTTTAGCAGTCTAAAAGTTTATGATGGAGGGAGTATTTGTTATCAAGGACAACTCCTGAGAGGAATTTCCAAGTATGCAATAACAATTAATGATTCTGATTTGACCGATGAAAGCAGACTGAAAGAGACATTGCAACAACGTAATAACTCAGTAAACCAGAATTAAAATACTGATTATAAGTATCATTTATTGTTGAATATTTTCCACTTTATTTACTTCTACCGAAGTTTTAACAATCAGAAGAAAAGACATTTAGGAACAGCTAGTGCCTGTTGTGATTTTATCTGTAGAGTACGTAGCGTCATCGCACAGCACGGAGAGCCTCCAGCAGTGCTGCCTTCAGCACTGTGTTCAGAAATGTGAATACAGAATTGCAGAAACATGAGCTGAAAGGACGTCAGGAGGTCATTTATTCATCCCTTTGCCCAGTGTAGCTCCAGCGGTACACCTTGTCGTTCTTGACAACTGTGTCTCAACCTAAATAGACTTAAAAAAATCCATCCCAAAAATCAGACAAAAACCGTAACAATTGAACAAAATTTAAATAAGGTGACTGTTTTTAAAGTATTCTGTTTTCTATTTTTTTATGAAGTGCAAGAAATTTGTCTTGCATTGCAGTGGAAAATGGCAGTACTTCCAACTTAACGAAACTTAATATTATGTTATTTAACATACTGAGGTGCTGCTTAGAAGAAGTAAACGTGAACCCATGGAACCTATATAGAAAGTCTTCTTTGGTTTTAAAAATCACTATATATGTGTTAAAGCAATGGATAACTAATTTGTCTTTTCTGTTTAGAATTGTTACATCAAGTAGGTTTGATTGTTGACTTCTATGTATTTTGTTGACTCGTGTGTATTTTAATCCATCTGATGGATTGACTTCCAAAAAACCTGAAGCACTGTATCTTTACCTACAAAACAAGACACAGAGTAGTTTTTCCTCTTTCTTCATAGACAGAAAATAGATTGCTGAGGTCAATCATTTTCCTCTCTAATAGTCCTCATAGGATATGTCCTACAGTTTCATTTCTCTTTCCAGTTGAAGAAGAAAGATTTGAGATCTGTAGATGAAGTAGGAAGGAGAGTTTTTGATATCCGAAGATACTTAAATTACTACCTCCTTTCTCAAACAGTCTTTGTATCTGGGATGTTACCTTCCTTGGGTCTCAAATTGTCACCTGTCCAGTTTTATTGTTTTTCTTTTTAATCCATAACTAAGAGTACAGGTACTGTATATGTGAGTCTTAATTTCCTCTTGGTCTTTGAACGTAACTGTCACATGTGCAGCATCTCCACCGTTGAAAGGAGCTGATGCAGCAGTAGTGCTGTAGTTATGTTCATGGGACTCCATGAGCTGTATTTGGTTACAGCTGTTGCAGTAGATGGGTAACTGCCATCATTTTGGTTAGGTATGGGATGAGGAAGGATGTAGTCTCATTTCATGTTTTAATGCATGTAGGTCCGTCCACACTGGAAGAGGCAGTTCTCCCTTGAGTGCTTTAAAGCACAGTGCAGATGCAAGGTTTTTTTCTGTAATCAGTGCTCTGTGATTCTTGCTTTGCCTTTTTGTCCTCCTGCTCTATACAGTTTAGAAAGCCTGTATTTCTGCGGAAGTAAATTGTTTGTATTTCTTTGCTTCCTTCTAGAGAACTTTTTGTGATTACATTTTCTCCATGTTTTCAGAACTGGGTTTTGTATTGTCTGTAAAAGTTGTGAAAGGTTCAAACAGGAACAAATGGGTAGTTTTTATTCCAATATTACTTTGAGATATTCCTTTTCTTTTTCATCTCAGAGAAAGTATATTACAGTCTGTCTTATTATTCCAGTGTACAGTGAAGGAAGAGGTAGACTACGGGAATTTGTGCTTGAAAGCATAAAATATTTGAACTGAAAACGGATGAACTAAAAATCATCATCATCATAATATTAAAGAAACCTACTAGCCAATTGTTTGGACTTAAGAGAGATTGTATGTGAAGATGTTATATGAAACTGAAATATTTATCATCAATGAAATGTGAAATAGTTTGTCAATTAAAAATTAATGAAAAATTCAAGTAAAATCTAGTGGTTTTATAGAGTCTCTGTTGTATCTTATTAGTTTTATGTGTACCTTTTTATTTCAGGTTGATGAAAAGGCTCTAAAACACATAACAGAGATGGGCTTCAGCAAAGAAGCAGCAAGACAGGCACTCATGGATAACAGTAACAGCCTAGAGGCAGCATTAAATTTTCTTCTGAACAGCACTAAACAGAAACCCATTCAGGGACCACCACCTAGAGGTAAAGCTTGCAAAGAAATGCTTTAAAACAGTGTTTACGAGCAAAGGAATTTGTGATTGGTGGATTATTAATGTAGTTATAGAAGGGAAAATCTGCATGGTTTTTTTCCTGCAGATTAGAATGCATTGCAAACCTGACGGAAAATACTTAAAAAAGATTTGTGTACTGTATTCTTGTCAAAAGTTTTGAATTTGAAATCACAGATTTTAATATCTTTAATGGAAAATATCTGTTATCTATTTTGTCCATGATAGATTTTTTTAATTATAAAAAAATAAACATTTTATAAGTCAGATAAAACTTTTTAAAAAAATGTATGCACTTTTTAAAATTTTTTCCCCACTCACAAGTAACTTTTGATGTTTACAGGTAAAGGGAAGGGCCGAGGTCGAATAAGACCTGAAGATGAAGAAGAGCTAGGAAATGCCAGACCGTCTGCACCAAGCACACTATTTGATTTCTTGGAATCCAAAATGGGTACTCTAACAGTAGAGGGTAAGTTATTGAAATGAATTTATCTGGAACCAATATTGGACAGTGTTGGTGGTATTCTTTTTCCCAACTTTGTCACGTAAAAGGTGATTTCTAGAATTTCCTCTGAAGTCAGCTATAAAAAAACCAAGGAGTGCTAGAGAGCTATTCCTCTCCTTTGACGAAAGGTCAAATAGAATGTTTGTACTTTTGTCTTGATTATAGAAGAGCTTGGAGTGTTTGTTTCAGACTTAGATGTCTAAAAGTCAGTAATTTTGAAATAAGGTGACATAAATCCCAGTTTGTTAATCTAATTTGATAAAGACTCTAGCAGCTTTAATAGCCTTCTATGCTGTTCGGAAGTAAGTAAAGGAAAAAAACCATAACCACAGTCCTCCTCTGTCAGTTTATAAACAGCGTGGTTTGTGTGCTGCTTAGTTAAGAGTTAAGTAATTGTGGTAAGCGTAATTGTTTTTCTATTCCCTCTGTGTGGAGGGGTAAAAAATCCTTTTGGCTGCTGAAAAATGTTAAACAACTATCTTCTCCTGGTTTTCCTGTTTAATAACTGTGAGGACTGAGGGAAAGGTAGGATTTTAGAAAGAGAGAAGCCAAATAATCCCACAGACTTAGTGCATATGCAAAAGATCTGATTTTTTTTCTTTAATGTCCTTTTAGTTACTTTTCTTTCTTAAGAAGCCATACAAGAATGTGGGCAGTGGATCAGAATGTCTGTTTAGGTCTAAATCATTCAGTACTTTGCGAACTTTAACAGGCAGATACATAAAGAGAAAGATGAGGGAACTCCATACATCCTGTGGTCTCTAGAGGCTGCTGCAATATTAAAGTAGAACTTGCGGTAAGCTGAGTAATAAATGGAGATTATTTTTTCTTTTGGGAAACACCTTGGAGGTGTTTCAGTGGCCAAGATGAAATGAAAATATCTGCTTCCATTATTTAACATGAAGGTTTTGTGATGGAGCTGTAATTTTTTTTCTCCATATAAAATGACGCTTTTCATAAAGGCTGAAAAAAAGATCATGCTAGTTTATATGAACTGTTCGATGTTTTGGAGTATTCTAAAGAATAAGTGCATTTAAGGAATGACTGCATTTGTTTTTTTTAAGTTCCAAAATAGTCTTTGTTGACTGTTAATAGTAGACTCTTACTTTCTGTATTTTCTGGACTTGGGATTTAAAAAAAAACAACTAATAATACAAAAGGTAATGTGGAAAAAGTGAAAAACAAGCTTGCAGTAAATGAAAGTAAACAGATTGCCCTGCTGTGAGAAAGGTATGAATGGCTGTAATGTCAGTAGACTCCTGCATCTGAAATAAAAGTAAAATATCCACTTTCTTGAGTGAGAGATCTTTTCTTGAATGCATTATTCTTTTTTGTAGCTTACATGTATTAAAAATGTGTAAATATTTGTCTTTTTTTGTAATAGCAGTGAATGTAAGGTTAGTTGTGTTTGAGAGTCATTATTGAATTAGAAATGAAAACATGAAGCCCTGTAGACTCTGTCAGTACATCAGAACGCCAGTTTTCTCTGAGAATTATTCAGACTCTCGGCTTTCCATTAAAGGTGTGTGTCACAGAGCATCACAAAGCCAAACCAGACAGGCTGACACACTTGAAACAGGATTTATTTATAGCAACTGATAACTAACTCAAATTTAACCCTATCCTAACAGAAACCACTTTGAAACTGACAGACATTAACAGTCCACTGGTTCAAGGTCCTGGTTGCAAATCAATACCACACTCAGCTGACTTCAGAGTTCTTAGGCTTTAGGACCGATGGGCCAAACTGCACAGTCACTCACCTGGTAAAGGAAGGGCTCTCAAGAAGTTCCCAACTGAGGGGAGAGTCCCTGACTGCAGACCCGCTGCTCTGAGGAGCAGTGACTAAAATACGCTCTCTGGCCAGACCCATCTGTGCCCTAATCTGATCTGTGGTCAGATATGGTCACGTTAGCCCTCATTGACTGAGGAACCCAACTTCCCCACTTTATACCCAAACTTACAAGAGCCCTAGGGAAAAGTTTTGGCACCACCAGAGTCAGAACTTTTGGCGCTGCTTTTGTTGGGTCTTTTTTGGGCAGGTGCATCTGCCCCAGCATGGCATATTTTTTTCAAGAGTTATGTTTGTTAGATCTTCCAGAGCTTTGAAGCTGCACATTTAGAGTTGCTACTTGCGTAGCAGTGTAGCGTTTTGCATTGATGTGTTGCAATACTTCTTGCAGCCTGTAGCACTTAAAAGTCAGCATATTCAGGTGGAAGGAAACACAGCAGTCTAGAAATTCAGTTCTTGCTGCTGCACAGAGGATGCCTTTATCCAAAAAAGAGGAGGCAGCAGCAAAGAGAAGGGACACATGTTTTGTCACAGAAAACTTGCCTCAGCAGTCTGAGGTATCGTTGCTGCACCTAGGTTGAGTTTCATTCCAACAGTGTCATCTTTGGCCAGCAAAACAAGTTACTTTAAATAGCTAAGTATTGTTTTATAATTTAGATGGGTCTAGGTCTTACTAAAAAACAGTTTGTAGAAACTGAACAAGGAAGTTGTAATAGAGTTCCTTTTCTTACATATGTTGTTTAGTTTGTTTATGGTGAGTAGCCACAAGTTTATGGCTTTCTTTATGTAACAAAGCTGCTTGTAGATTGAAAATTTGTATCATGAGTCTTCACTGTTTTTTGTCAGAAATTTAAAATACTTAAACAAAATACCTTTGAAATGTACAAGCATTCTGCATTAGCTGAAACAATTTTGTAAACTGTTCAGGTAATGGATATAATCACATTTTCAAAAGCATGTGTATTATGCTTCAGATCTATCTTTTGGCAGCTCATTTAGGTTACCAAAGGCAAGTTAGATTTTTACAGTGAAAAAAATGAAAACAATTGTAGTGTATTTCTCTCACATTACAAACACTGATTTTTTTTTTTATAAGTTTTGTGCTTATATTGAGAGATTAGAGAAGGCTTTTATGTGTGACTGAAACATGTTTAAAGGAAAAATAATGTAAATAATCTCTGTGGGATATATGCCTCTCTTACTGGCAGTAATTTTAAAGCAAGTAAGTAGTAGTTATTTACCAAGAATTGTGAAATGAGTGAACTGCTGCTTTTGAAATGGTATTGCCAATTGATAGTGTTTGCTTCGGGGCAGTTTTATGATCTTTTGGGTTTAGTACGTGTTTGTAGCCAACGTACTGTAGTATAATAAAGCCTAGTGTTATGTGAGTGAGGAAATCGGTTATATTAGCATATATACATCAGTTTATAATCTTCAATAATGTGTCTTAAAGATAAATAGGCTTTGCTTTTGTGTATTTTTTTCCCCTCTTAAATAAAAATAAAATGATTCCATAAATGTCAGGAGAAAAATCCGTAATTCTGTAAAAAAACTTTGTGGCGGCTTTATACTTCTACAGTTGTCAAAAGTTCTGGCATATTTTCTAACATAGCACTCAAGTGTTTTTGGTTTTGTGTTGGTTTTTTTTCTTAGCATTTCCTGAATGATCAATATTGAATCTGATTCAGGATTATTATTCCTCAATCATACTTTTCTGGCAAAAAATAGTTGTTAGCTTTTTTAAGAGTTCAGAAGGTGTGCTGACTACTTCTGAATTTTTAAAAATACTTCTTTTTTCCTTCTGAAGAAATAATAACACACGTTCTTGTACTTTGTTATTTGGAAGTCAGTGGGCTTTACAGTGGTCGCAGTTTCATTTTGTTACTTTTTATTTTCCTTACTGAATGTGTCTTGTCCATGAAATTGTGCCTCTGTTTCTATGCCAGCTTTCATTTTTATCTTGCAGAGTCTTACTTCAAATGGGTTTTTCAAGGAGTACATAGGCATATGCTGAATTGCAGGCTTTTTGTTTCTTGAAAGTGCTTCTTTCCTTTGCCAATTTTGAGAAACCTGTGCAGTCTGATGAATTCAAACACATCTTAAAAATCACTTATAGGAAGTGTTATTTTTCTGCCATTTTTATGCATCAGTGGTTGTAAACAGTGTTTTTTAAAATCTTAATTATTAGTTGTCTTGGGTTCTGTGCAAGCTGTGGTGATGTGTTATCTGTATCTGCAGAGCGATGATGTATCTGCAGTGATTATGCTTACTGCTGTGAACTCTTTCATCATGAAGTCGTCTGCATCCAAGCGTTTGCAGAAAACGGCATACATATTACTAGCACCTTTTAAATTTCATTTGCTTCTGTCAGCTGTTGGCACTAGAGACATGTAGTTCTCCCTTAGTTTTAAAAGTCAGGAATGAAAGACACATTGAGGAAATTGCTACAAACAACTCAAATATGTAATCTTACATAGCCAAGAATAAGGTTTCTTCATTGATTTTTCTGGCTAATACTAAGGAGAGCCCAGGCAGGCTGCTTTTTCTGCCTTTATGTGTACAGCCTCCACTGACTGTAAAGGAAGATTGATTGTTCTGCAGTGCTTCTGGCCCTTGCTGTCCCATATGGTCTCTAAAATCCTAGTTTATTTTTCAGATGTTCAGAGATATGGCCTTTGTGTAGGGATAGTGGTTACAATAAATGAGCACACACACCCCCCCCCAGTTACCCTTATGCTTATGATCAGGAGCATATGATTACCTGGAATGGCCATATTTATCATTATCATAAGCATTAAGCTTCTGTACCTTTCAGACAGATTGTAATTTCTTCTGAATTACTGAGAGTCTATGTAGAAGCAAAAACAAAAGGCAATTTTGTGTAACTGGGATAAATATTTTTTAATTCTGTGCCGCACCACATTTCTTCAAAAACCACTTATGTGATCTGGGGAGAAAGTTTCTGAGAAGAGTTTTCTTTTCAAGCACACAGCAGATTGATTTGCTTTTCTCTGTGCATCCCTCCGTGTTTTTCTTATCTGGTGTTTCTGATTGCACCTGAAACCACAGTACTGTGCAGAATTTCAAAATTCACTTCTGGATTTGCAGTAACCAGGCAAGGTGGCTCCATCTGTGAACAGGAACTGCAGAACAGTTGTTTAATTTGTTATCTTTCATTTAGTTTGTTTTCATAGCTGGATTTAGACCAAGCTGAAAAATATTTCTGAATTGAAATAGCTTTGTATTTTGTTTAGGAGGTACTTCTGTTCCTTTTTAGAGATAAGACAGCACATTAAGCTTTTTGTTGTTGGGTTGGTTGTTTGTTTTTAAAGTACAAAGTAGTTATAAGAAAGTAAGATGTTAGTCTTTTGCTCTGTAGGTGTTGTCCTGTGAGGTTTTTAATGTGTCATCTCCTTTTCTCAGAGTTAATGAAATAATTTTAAGTAATTACAGCTGTCAAAAATATTAAATACCTGACTCCATGTTCTGCCAGTTCTTTAAATGTAAAACAAAGCATATAGTAAACTTGTTTTATTTAAATGAAATGCAAAGAATTAAACCAAACAAACCCTTAGTTTTATACTGCAGATTTATTTATAACTGTGAATGGTTGGTGACACCTTTAAAAATAATTCTATGTTGAAATTAAGTAGTCTGAGTTTTGGTAGGAAAGAGAAACCTGCTGACTGTGAGAGATAACGAAAATAGCAGACACAATTGCTGTCAACTGGCTGCCTTTGCTTGCACTTGGATTATTTCAGTTACTGAACACAAAAGATTTTTCCATTAATCTTCTTCTTATTTTTCTTTTGTTATGAAGAACAGTTCATCCATCTTTGCCAGCTTAAATAAGTAAACACAAGGATTATCGGGGACAACAAAACAGAGCCAAGACTCTGACTGTAGAATTAAGAATAATGGACAAAATGCTGAGAACTAGGCATGTTTCAAATATTTTTTCCCTCTCCTTGGTTTTTAGAGACTGAGAACAGGTTGGTGCTACCATCTCCTCAGGGTCCAAAGCCACAAAAGCTTTTCACAGACATCTGTATCTTTGAAAGACTTGAGCAAATACCAACTTTCAAATAATTATTTACTTATTTGTTACTAAATGGGGCAAGTGGTGAGAAACCTAACGATGGTTTTGGTTAGAGCATTGACCCAGGATGTAGAAAGCCTAAACTTTTTCAGTTTCAGGTTGTGCAGAATTGCCTCTTCAGTCCTCCCAAGAGAGAGGCTGTGCTTGGCGTGGACATTTCGCACTCTTTGTGTTAAAATGAACCTCCTGTGCAACAGACGATGATGTTAACGAGATCTCACAGAAAAAGCAAGTGAGAAGTAGCATGTCTGTGTAGCCTGTTCATAGGGCTACTTCAGGAGAAGGGAGAAAGGGGCAGGAAACAGAGACAACAGTTAGCCTTTGCCTGAAATACAAATTTAGACATGCAGTTTTGATTTAAAGGTGATAAATTAATTCTACTCCAAGGTTAATTGTTTTTGCATGAAAAACTAAAACTAAACTGAATTTTCTATACTCAACTTCTAACTGCTGTTTAATATTAGGCCTTTCTTTCCATAGAGAGAGCTATCACAGTTTGTGTTCCCAGCAGCTATTTGTAAGACATAATGGACTTGTATTTTGTCCATCAGCTGTTAGCTGTGTGAATTGAGCTTTCCTAGCCTCTCATCAGAGAGTCTTTTCTCCAGACTGCTTTCTCTCTTTTCTCAACAAACTCATTTATTGGTTTTTTTCAAATATTCATCCCATAACTACAAAACATACTCTTGTAGTGGTTCGGCTGATGCTGTGTAACATCAGTATCACGTGGGCTCCTACCTGATTTTGTTGCAGTTACTCTTTTGTTCTCCACCACCAATGCTGTCTGCAGGACATCAGGGACAAAAAGCAGCGCTGGCAGTGTAGGAGGATTGCAAACAATTGCCTTTGACAGGGTTTTTCTTATTGTCTTATATTAACTCTTCACTCAAGTGTCCCTCAGAAGAAATAGGACTTCAGTGGAGAGTGAGCATTTATAACAACCAGGACACACACCCAAACTCTCCAGAGGAACAGAGCGTTTCTGTGCTTTCAGCGTTGAATTTCTGTCCTACTTAACTGTTTATGCTTGAGGTGGACCAGGATGTGTGATGTGTGGGGTTTTTTATTTTTGTTGTGTTTTTGGGTTCTTTTTAGATGGTAACATATTGTTTGGATAATTTGGGGCCAGTACATCTTGTCTAATTTTAAAAGTTACTTTTCTTGTTTTAGCCAGTTATGATTTATATATTCCCAAAGGTTTGAAATAAGTTGGTAATGCAATAGAATTTAATTAAAAATTAGTTGCTTCATTTCTTGGTCACGTAATTTATTTGAATATCTGCAGGCTAGAGAACTTTTGAGGGGAAAACAGTCTGATGTTTTGGAGTTAAAGGGATTTGTTAACATTTAGAATTTACCATTTAGTAGCAGTGTTTTCAACAAACACAGTGCCTATTGACAGTAAGGGCTCCGAACTGTGAAACAGTCATGTTTATTATGTGACTTTACTTCTAAAAATTGAATTTCTGTCAGTGTTAATTGTGAATATCAAGAAAACCAAGCTTGTTTTTGTTGTAGCATGATGTTAGCAGTGGTGACACATTAGAAGAATTTTTTTAAATTTTGTCAGTAACTTGTCTTTAAATATGTCAGAGAAAAATGTAGTAAATTTAATATATTAAGAGTAATAAAAAATTACCAATTTTTGTTTCAGTCCTTTAATCCTGTAAATCTAAGTTTGTAGTGAATGCAATGGCAGAATGTTTGGGGTTTTTTTGCCACTTCGTTATTAATATCATCATCCTCCTGAGCTGTTATTTAATTTGTTTCAACAGAAACATGAACTCATGGTCCAGTTCCTCAGTGTTACTACATTTCAGAAAGAATTATATTAATATTTATGTAGCTTGACAAAGTTCTCGTGGAACAGGAATTTTACTCCATGACGTGAAGTTTGTGCAAACGAGTTACTGATTTTTTTTAATCTTTTGTCCAATACAAAATAGAACATGCCCTGGGGGTAGGTACAAAGACATGTTTTCATAAAGCTGCATAAAAATATAATTCAAGTCGGAAAAAGAAACCCATATCATTGCCCCCAGTCTGGGAAGGGCTGCTTTGAGCCTTTTGAGTTTGACCACGTTATTAAACATGACAAAATCCACAGGAGAGAGCTACAGGAAACTGTACTAATTAAATTCCATTGTGCGTGGAGGACTGCTTTTTAAATTGCGTTGTCTGGGATTTCCAGCTGCAGCAGGTCCTGCTGCTTTCTTGTAAGCAAGGGAATGTGATTGGTTCTCTGTGGACTTCTTGGGTGATCACATACAAAAACTAAAATGAGTAAAGTAACTGAGGGATGGTTTCAAGCTGAGAAACACTAGTCGTCATCTTAAAACTACCCAGCAGATGACAAAAGCCTTGTCAGTAATTATTAGATGGATTTTTTTCCAGACCGTGTTCCCAAATGTCCAGTTACAATGATGATGACTGGGCTGATGCATCTCACTGTTTGACAGAATAGCATACCAAATCTTCTTGTTAAATGCCAAATTAATGTTTGTTTGTTACTGCCCTGCAGGGACTATTACTTTTCTGGGAACGTTAGCTAATGGTGTGATGGAGGTGGGGCAAGAAGCAAGGAACAGCAGCTGCAATAGACAATCTGTGAACGACATCCCCGATTGCTTAACTTTTTCCATTAAAGAAGCTTTAGATTCCCTTCAGTTTGTTGGTGATTGGGCCAGACGGCACAAGTTAATAAAGAACCCGTAATATTCTCATCTCTAGTTTTTTTTTCATGGACTACTGTTGACAAAGTAACATTTACAGTTATTTGGCAGTTTCCATTTGTGAATGGGTTGTGCTCGAACGTTAAGCAGTTGGTTAAGATGTCCTGCTCAGTCAAGGCTGTTATGTATGATGTAGTCTCCTGGGAAGCTTTTAGTGCAAAAACTCCCATTTTCTTAGAAGACATCAGTTTACTTTTTTATTAACATTATTTAAGGTTAGAGTAAAAGAATGTCAGATACTTTGTGAGCAGCTTTTACATTTCACAGCAAGTAGACATAGAAAACAGGTGCTTATATTCACCATTTTGAAATAATCTAGTATCTTTCCATGCTAACATTTAGTATTATTTTAATTTTCCCATGCTATTTAAAAAATTTTTATAACTGAAAGTTTGTAAAAAATTTAAACTCAGCTTGTTGCTTTTGTATTGTGATCACATTATGTTGAGTTGAAAAAATTTATCATCCAACAGTCCTGCTTTTGCTACTGGTATATTGCAAATTTGTTGTTAAAACAGATCTGCAACAGATGGCCTTTTCTATTAATGTACTGGTAAAATTCCTGTTGCTTGAAAGCAGGAGATGTTAGGAAGAATTCCTATTTAACTTAGCTCTGGAGTTATTCATGCTCCATTCATGCAATGTTTAAATGTGTTGCTGTTTGTTCTTAGCAGTTACTCTGTTTTGAATGTCAGTGCTTCTTTGTGGAGCAGTGGGTTACAAAACTAAACGAGACTTCTTAACGTCTCATTATAGAGGTAATTCTTGTTAAGTGGATGAACAGCATTTGAGTTCTGAATTCTTTCTTTCCAGATTCTGAGGGTTAATACTGCCTTTCTAAAGACAGAAAATAGTCTCACATGAGAATGCTTGTAACTTTTATTGAGAAGCAGGTCAAAAAGATGGAAGAAGGGTAGAAACAGAAGATCTCTGCAGCTGTGTGACAGAAGTACTTTGCTCAGAGATCTACTATAGCCAGATTTTTTTGGAGTCTAATAAAACTAACTGTTTTCATTAAGGGTCCTAGACAATAGCTAAAACAACTCTTTCTATGTTATAAAGTTGAATAGAAATGTATCTGTTTCAGTTTTTCCTCAAGACTTTAATTAAAGTATTATAACGGTTCTGCATACTGTCCCCAAAGATAGTTCTTGCAATTGTACAGAGTCCTTGTATGTACTAGATGCTTTCTGAGATGACTACCCATCTCAGCTCAGAAAATGTTTCTTCATTCAGAAAAAGGTCAAAGGACAGCTCTCGAGAGGAAATACTTAAATTATAAGTCAGTCATAAAATCCTGCTAACTAGCAGAATATTAACATGCCCAATACAGTCTTTAACCCATTTCTGCTTTTACCATTGGAACAACTTTCCCCTGTGTAAGTGACTTTGTTTAATGAATCTTACATTTTAATTTTAACTCTTACCATGTAGCAAGTAGTGATGCAAATGGTACATTTGTTGTCAGTTATCAGCATTCATTGTTGCAAGTGGTAACATGTGAACTGAAATTCTTAGTTTTTCATTCCCATAGGCGTGTATTCAGGGCTAGGCAGTAAAAAGCCCGAGTGCATAGTCCCAGCAGGTCTGTGTGCACGTACACAATATATATGTGGCCAGCTGCCATGAATGGACAGAGGCAAGAGAATGACACCTTTGCAGGCACCCATATGACACAAAATTGTTCATATAAACATGAATCACTCTTTATGCATTCTTCTTCTATCGCATTCAAAGTCTGCCAGCAGATCTCATACCCAGCCACCCACATACACACACTCACATGGGTCTGTACTGGCCCCTAGACCCTTCACCTCTGGTACCCACCTCAGATGTCTCTTGTCCAACTTTGCTGGCTAGCACAACCTGAAGCCTGCAGGAGAGTTACATGAGTGTACTTGAGTAGGTCTGTCCAGTATCTGAGTCCAGACCTGTGGTCTCTCTGGTATTCAGCTGCCAAGTCTTTTTTGTCCCACGGCTTATCCTGTCTCAAGTTCACCAGCAGGTTCAAAAACATTTTCCCTCACACACATGCAATAGGGAACTTAATCACACAGAAAATTTTTGGAAACAGAATTTAATAAGGAGATGAGACAGGTTACCATGATCACATGCAGGAGTTGGCCTAGCAAATGTATTGACCAGGAGCCTGCTTACTTGCAACTGTCCTGTTTAATCTCACTCCTTCTTTATGTTCTCATGTGTGTTCCTCCTGGATTCATCTTGATCTTTCCCCACTTTGGCTCTTCACATCCTATTAAGAATTCCGTGTTAGCCTAAAAAAAGTGTAATTTCATAAAAGATTTCACAATTCGCCTCCTTCCCAGCAGCCCATAGCAAGTTTGGTCTTTCTCATGAGATCCATGATAATCTTATTTTTCTTCTCATCAGTTAGAGTTCTGGTTAAATCCCTTGAAGGCAATGGTTGAGCAGTTCCTGTTATGGCTCATTGATCAGAATCTCCAGGGTTCTGGACTTTGTTACTGTTCCTGTTATCTATGATTTGTCAGCTGTGTTCATTTTATCACTTCTATTTCTTGCGTTTGTCTTTTATGCTGAATAGCTGTTAACAGGTTATTTTTACAGAAAGTTTCAATTCAGCTTAAAAGTATTCCTATTTTCTCCTCATTTTCCTCCCTATTCCTTTCTCCATGTTGGAATTCTATTTTTCTGTTTTATTTGCTGCTGTTCAAGTGAGTTCTTGATGTCCATAGGGAGAAATTTATGCCCAGCTTTTCTCATGCTGGTAGGTGGTTTGGTTCTAAATACAGATTCTAAATACTGTGTGTTTTCCAGTTACTAGGAATTGCAGTTCAAATGTCTCTGCTAAGTTTTCTGTGTACCATTTCATTTCTGTGTCACAAATGTAAATATTGCATAGTTTTCTAAATCATACTGTTGCTTTATCAGTTAGTCTGAAATGCTGTTTCTAAAATATATTTGTGTAACACATGTTAATAATTGAAATAATTCTTTTCTTTGTAGAACCAAAATTGCAATTTCAGCCACCACATCAAGTGCAGCACAGAGTTATGAATACAGAACAGAATGGCATCAAAGAGAATCATTCAAGACACATTTCTCGCAATGACATGAGACAACCAAGGAATGAGAAACCCCCTCGTTTTCAAAGGGATATTCACAATTCAAGGCAGGCTTTGGAAAGTGGAGGGTTACCAAGAAACAGAGGTCCTGAAAGGCACAGCTCTTTAGATCATTGGACAGATGAAAAAAATAAAAGTGACAGACATTATCCTAGAAATGATAGGCCAAAGGATTTGGGTTATCCCATAGCCACCCACCAGAGTGACATTACTTTCAAAAAAAGGGATAGCAATATGCAGAACAGAGTAGGAAAAGGGGTGTCTTTCTCAGAATTCAAGGAAAACTCTGCTGCTTCAGATACTACAGACAACAATAACCAGAAACGTGGGAAAAGGGACAACCAAATGCACAATTCTGAAAATTTTTGTGATAGGAAAGCACGAACAATAAGTAATGAAGCCTTTATGGTAAAAAGTGAGCAACATTTTGGTGTTAATAATGATTACCAAAATCCTGGTAGAACTGATAATTTTAATGCTGTACCAAATGGAGATACTGAGCATCATCAGAAAGGAAGACGAGTAGGACCTATCAAATCATCAGGACCCCCTACGATCCCATCTTTTGATGATAAAATGCTGTATTACAACACCGGTCCCAAAAGGAGATCTGGGCCCATCAAACCAGAGAAAATATTAGAACCATCAATTCACACGGAGTACGGAAAAAGTTGGAGACCAGGGGATGAATGTTTTGCTCTTTATTGGGAAGACAACAAGGTATGCCTTTGCCAAAGAAGTACATCAAATTGTACCTCTCATATTTTCTTATTAAATGTGACAGATTTAGCATGCTAGCACAGAGACACGGGGCTTTGTTTATAGCCATATAGTGTGCTTCTTGGCTAGCTTCTTGTTTTTTGGGGTTTTTTTTGTGTGTTTTTTTAACGAGTTATGTTGATTGTATTCATTGTGTAAAACTTTAAAGGCTTAAGTTATCTTGAAGGTGATTGTTTCTCTCATTTAGGTGGAGTTTAGGATGACTAAGCTCCTAACTGAAGCATTTGACTTAAGTGCCAAAAATTTGAAGGGATGAATATGAGTCTAGGTGCCCATATTCTTTTCCAGGGAACAAGAAACAGGATCCTGTGCTGTCTAGAATAGTCTGCAGTGGTAGATGGGCACTGCCTTTTTCTAGAATAAGTCATTGTGCAACCCTTACTGGTACAAGGGAAAGCCAAAGTCTGCAGGACTGGGGCTGTTTCAAAAGGCTCTCTCTTTTATTTCGAGCATCTCAGAAAGGAAACGGCAGAAGACTTATTTTTTGTTATGACTAGTAGACTATTACCTGAAGAGTTTGTGGAAGAAATAAGATATGCTGCGTGATAGTTTTGTTTTACTGATTTTTAGAAGTTTAAATACCTCCTCTTGAGCTGTTTTTTCTGTTAATAAGATTTCTCTTGTGGTAAGATACTTTCCTTTCGTCTTCTCCTCCTTTGCTCAAAAAGCTTTAGGCTATTTTCTTGAGTTTGTTATTATCTATTCAGGAGTTCTGTGTCACTCTTCTTGGGTAGTTTCTTCAGGTTTTCACCCTATCTGATAATTGGAGAACTGCCTTAAATATTACTGTTCTTTGAATAGATTTTATTCCTACAATTTTCTGGGTTTTGTTGTTGTTTATTTTATCCTATTTAAGATTTTTTTTCCTCTTTCGTCTTTTTTACAGGAAGTCGATAGTGTTAGCAGGGCAGCATGACTTTATTTTTCTCTTTTGTTTGTATGACTAAAAAGGCATGCAGAGTTTTTGGTAGTGGCAACATATGATTTTGTAGTGAGTTGACTCTCAGAAACAGGAATATTTAACTTGGGTTGATGGATTACTGTGAAATATAATGGCATATTATAAAGTTGTCCCCTATTCTGAGAAGGAAATTTGCATTACTGTGAGATGAGTTCTTGAAATTCTGGAAAGTATGAGACTTGCCAAATAAGTAGATATGAGGTACTCCCAGGCTGTTACCTTGAAAGTGTTCATCATGTTAGAAGGAAGGGGGGGTTGAGGGTTACTGGGTTTTATGGTAGCTATAATAAATGCTACTGCTCACCTCTAGGATAACTTTGAAATGTGGTGATAAAATACAGTACTGAGCTTAACCATGTTAGGAGGCAGTGATTTCTTTGTGTTCAATAAGAGAAAAGCGATTGAGTAGCTTCAAGAAAGTTGATCTTTGTCTACATAAATGTCAAAAAAATCAAGTTTTATGTTTTAAAAAAGGACTTTTTGAAGGAGCAGTTTTATCATATTTTATCCTATTTTATATACGTTAAGAATAGGCATATATCAGTATATGCAGTGTATATAGCTGACAGGCACTTACTGATACGTGTATTTTAAGAAAAGAAGTCTTACAGTAACACTTCAGTATACAGCAGCATTTCTGTTAGTGATGAGTTTATTCTGCTTTCAGAGAAATGAAGTCTTAAATGTTCAGTCTAATTTCATAAGATGCAAATTTTCTTAATGAGTATTCTAAATACATTCTACCATGTCCTTGCAGTCTAACATATGGAATTTTAATACATCTGGTTAGATATCTGGTAGAAATCTTATTCAAAATATA
>NW_010202396.1:0-12397 GCF_000695765.1 Mesitornis unicolor
AGGGTTACTACACACCAGGAGGAAACTCTCTTACGAATTTCCTCTATTTTATGGCTAATTCTTTTGCCCAAATTGACTTAAGCATATAGCCCTTGCAAGGGGATGCTAAAGCTGGCAGCAGCATTTGGGCTGAGGAGTCACAGACTCAGCTTTGCATAAAATTGACTGGAGGAACCGGCAAAGATCCCCGAGGGCTGGATCTGAGACCTGCAGCAGAGGATGAAATGCAGAGAACAAGAGAATGGTTTAAGGACAAAACCAGAAAGGAAAGTGGGGAAGGAAGACAAAAATAGAGGCAAAAAAGCAATAGGCCAAAATAGGGCTTCATCTTCCTACTAAATAGGAAAATAGGGCTACATTTTCCTTCTTCCAGCTGAAGCCGAGCACAGCCCATTCTTCCTTCCCTCCCTGAGCCAGTGGAGAGACGAGTTGTGCAGCTCCTGGATAAAGCAGCAGGGCAGGGATGGCCGGTTCTGCACTGGTCACCTGCGTGACCCCTGGAAATCCTTTGAAACAGAAGAGCTGAGAGGGCACAGGCACTCACAGTGGGTCCTCCACGACCCTCACCAGCTTGGCTTCCTGTGCTACGTGGGTTACACATTGGGCTGGGGGAAGAAGGGGCCCCTCACACATAATAAAGTTCGATCTCGCTGGCCCAGGCACGCATTTCTCCTAAACTCTGCTCTTTCTCCTCTGGTTTTCCTTGGTGGCCGCTGTGCGGTGCCGACCAGCCGCAGGGTACTGGTAAGATACATTACAAAGGCAGGGACTCCCCGTAGGCTCCTGTCTCCATGCTGGGGAAACCCTTTTAGATCAAAAGGGAGGATGAAAGGGCTGAGCAGCGGCTCCCTTGTGCCAGGTTTCTCTGGCGTGGTGTCTTTGAAATAGCTGGTTCCCTTTTTACGGGGGAAATATCAAATCAAGACGACACCCAATCTGGAGAAAAAGTTCTTTGTTTTCCCTTTTTCTTACCAGATGAAGCCCAGCTCCCACATTTCTGTCAGCAAAAGAGTAGATAAAGCCAACAGGCCTAGTGCACCCAGCAAGGGGAGGAGGGAAGCACCTTCGGAGCTGGGTGGCATTCAGTGCTTGGGGAGTACAGGGTGGGCTCAGCGCAGCACCGGGAGGGATGGAGGTGAAATTCACCCCTGCCAGAGCTGACTTCTGACCCTGGCTTCGAACAGCAAGTCTGGGAAGGCACCAGGCAACAGCTTAGTCCATTCCCCATCAGCAGGCACGGCTCAGGAGAGCTTTGTCCTGCCACAAATTACTTGGGCGAAAGAAGGCAGGAGTAGACGAAACCCTCCCCGTCCTTCAGAAAAGAGAGCGCACAGCGGCTCACCATTTTTCATCTTTTAAGAGGCTCTTCAAAGGCTTCTCCACAAAGAACCCAAACTTTTAGATCTCGCTTGCTTCCCTGGCAGACCTGTAATATGAAGGGTTTGCTAGGCTGGCCCCGGATTAAGAGATGTTAAGGCAAGGAGCAGCCAGAGAAGTTTTCTGGAGCCTTGATGATTTGAAATAGGCTCCAGGAACGTTCCTCCCCAGGTATGTTAGCACACCACGAGGCAGGAGCATAGGATGGATGCTGAACAGGGTATTTGCTCCTTGATGGATGGGAGAGTTTACGGCTGGATTTTGGACTGGAATTTCACAAGAGGGGAAACGGAGGCACGAAGGGACTCTGTCGTGCCACAGGATGCAGGAAAGGGAAGCCTGTGCCAGAGTTACACTGCAATTAATGATGTTCTAATTCTTCTGCTGGCAGTCCACTGAACAGCCATGGTCTCTGTCAATTAGACTAGATTATGGGATAATCCTTACTAATTATATATTATTATATAGCAAGCAGTTATCACGCTATAAAGGGTGTGCCTATAATGGACAAACACTGTTCCTCCAGCACAGCCAGCCCAATGGCAAAGGAAAAAGCAGCCGAAGCTGCTGGGACTCCTGTCCCAGACACAGGGAGAAGGAGGAGGAGAAGGAGGAGGAGGAGGAGGAGGAGGAGGAGGAGGAGGGCTGCAACATGCAGAGCCAGCCAGAGAGGGGAGGCAGGGTCAAATCCCACTTCCACCCCCAAACCTGATGCCCAGGCACAACCACAAGCTCAAAAATCCAGCTGTAAACTCCCATTCACCACGTAGCAAATGCCCCGTTCAGCCTCCACACGCCAAAGCCCCCAGGAGCAGGGTAAGAAGACCTCGCTGTCCCCAGGGTTGTGACAACCAGGAAGCAAAGTTTAAAATAAGCTGGGAAAACAACTCTCAGTAAACACCATCATTGCATTTTTAATTGTCCATATGCTTTAGCCATTATGTTTCCCAGATGGCAGGGCTGCTTGACTACTGCCTCCTCATCTGTGCCACCACGGCTGGGGTCTCCGGCAGGTCCCTGGATCCCCAAGGCAGAGAGCTGGCATTGCCCACCCAAGCGGGCAGCATTAGCTGCTTCCCCACAGAGAGGGGCTTTGGTTTGCCAGGGGGGGAGGTTCTGATTGTGGCTGAGGCCCAGGGGCTTGGCGGGTCCTGTCTGCCCTATCCTGGTCTGAATCATGGGATGCACATCAGTCTGCACGGGTCTCCGGCAGGTCCCTGGATCCCCAAGGCAGAGAGCTGGCATTGCCCACCCAAGCGGGCAGCATTAGCTGCTTCCCCACAGAGAGGGGCTTTGGTTTGCCAGGGGGGGAGGTTCTGATTGTGGCTGAGGCCCAGGGGCTTGGCGGGTCCTGTCTGCCCTATCCTGGTCTGAATCATGGGATGCACATCAGTCTGCACTAGGACACTGTAGGGAGGCTGGATGGCTGAAGGCTGAGCATGAGTCACTGATGGGGAAGGGAAAAGAAATCTCAGGAGTGAGGTCTGAAAGCCACTTGGCTTGAGAAAATCACACAGAATCACAGAATCACAGAATGTTGGGGATTGGAAGGGACCTCCAAAGCTCATCCAGTCCAATCCCCCTGCCGGAGCAGGAACACCCAGATGAGGTTACACAGGAAGGCGTCCAGGCGGGTTTTGAATGTCTGCAGAGAAGGAGACTCCACAACCTCTCTGGGCAGCCTGGGCCAGGGCTCTGTCACCCTCACTGAGAAGAAGTTTCTTCTCCAATTGAAGTGGAACCTCCTGTGTTCCAGTTTGTGTCCGTTACCCCTTGTCCTATCATTGTTTGTCACCGAGAAGAGCCTGGCTCCATCCTCGTGACACTCACCCTTTAAATATTTATAACCATGAATGAGGTCTCCCCTCAGTCTCCTCTTCTGCAAACTAAAGAGCCCCAGCTCCCTCAGCCGCTCCTCATAAGGGAGATGCTCCACTCCCTTGATCATCTTTGTAGCCCTGTGCTGGACTCTCTCCAGCAGTTCCCTGGCTCCTTTCTACTGCTCCCCTGCCCTGGGTCTCCAAAACTACTTTGGCATTTTACGTACTCAAACACAAGCAAAAGCGACCTGAGCATGGGCAAAGCCAGAGCAGAAAAGTGCCTGCAATCCTACTTGTGCTTTGGCTTTTGTGAACTCCTGTGTAAGAACAAATTGATGGTTCGTCCAGATCTAGAAACAAGTAACCCCTTTTTGGGAAGCCAAAACAGGTCACCTTGTTTCATCCCAGTCTGTGGGAGCTCCTTGCCCTGACTGGCACAGGATGGTGAAAGCCACACAAGACAAGGGACTGAGCTTCATCCCACCCATCTCCTTTTAGGCAGACAACCACCTTGTCTCTGGAATGCAGGGCTGTTGAGGGCTGTTCACTCACCCCAGGTTCAGGCACCATACATTGGTGCTACAGACAGGGCTCACACTTCCCCCTTCCCTGTCCCCACAGCAGTTCCCAGCCTCCTGGGTGTGAGCTGCATCCTGCTCTACCCCAAGCACATGTGGTGCTGCTGACCCCCACGGGACAGAGCTCCAGCCAACACCTCCCTCTGCTTCTAGTAGAGGTTGCAGTGAGTCCTGGAAAGCTTAACCTGGCCATGAAACACGGAGTAGCCCAGGGGAGGGATGGTGTGGCTCAGCCCATGGCGTGGGGAGCTTTCCTTACTCCCCTTCTCCTACAGCTTGATGGTTCACTGCAAGAGCACGGAGGGGAACAGCTTCTGGAGTGAGCAGAGCACCCCGACCAGCGTGAGCTCAGGGCTCACCAGCATCCACAGAGAGAGCAGCACCCCACGGCAGTGGGACCAGCCCCAGTCCCAGCTCCCCTTCCCACCCTGGGCACCACTGGCATCACTGCAGAAGACTTAATCGAGTATTACATAGAATACACCACCAAAAACCAGTTGCCTCGTAAGGGGTGAGTGCTCAGCCAGTGCTCATGAAGCTTTTCTCTTCATTTCTGCAGCCACTAAGGTAACACGCTGGCAGTTTTATTTCATTATAAGAGAAAGACATGAGTCAGCAGAACCTCACTGCGCCCTCGGGGCCACATAAATCTCAAGCAAGCAGAGCAGAGCGTGCAATGTTTCTGCTTAAGAAAGAATCAGGACATCCTTTGTTTTTTTTTTCCAAGTGTGAAAACATGAGGTCCATAAAGCATTCCAGAAAAGAAAGGGAACTGAGTTATGTCACAGCCAAAGCATTGCTTTGGAAAGAAGCAGCCCCTCAAACAGCCAGCTCCTGCATGGTGACCCCCAGGGCTGGGTTTGCAGCCCCTGCCCTGCAGCGTCCACCTCCCTGCAAGAGCAGGGCCGGACCCGGGGCGCTGAGCTCGTATGGAAAGTCCAGCACCCACTCCTTAATCACAGCTGCAGCCGTGGGGGCTCCATTCCCCTCCCCACCCCAGCAGCCCAACATGAGCAACCAGGGAGCCCCAGGCCACCCAACACAGCTGGGACAGCCCCAGCGTCCCTGGGGGGCTCAGCACAGCACCAGAGCCCCAGAGCTCACCCAGCTGCGGTGCTGCTTGTCCTTGCACCAAGTGACTCCGGGGGACCAGGGAGCACCGATGCCAGAACAGGCAAGCTGCCACCCTGCCTGCATCATGCTCCTTCCCAGCCCCATGGTGTCCTGCCTGCTTTGGGGGCATCACAGGGACTCAGCACTGGGCACAGCTGGTCCAGTTTGCACCCTCAGTAGAGCTCTCCCACCATGGGGCTCCTCCAGGATGCTCAGGGCTTGACTGCCTGGCTTGTTCTAGGGGAAAGTGGGGTTTGCCAAAGCTGCCAGACCCTTGGATCATGATGCCATGGAGAGCCCCATCCTCCTCAGCACCCCAGGGTCTGGCACAGGCAGCGGTACCCATTTTTGGGGCACTTCCATCACCATTGCGCTTGCCCAGTGCAGCAGCAAAAAAGCACAGCGCCCATCAGCACATCCTCTATCAGCACATCCCACTGGTGTGACACAATAGAAAAACCTTCCCAGTAAATAAAGAAAACATGGAGAGCATGGCTGGGATTTGTAGGGTATTTTAGCCCAGCTTCTCTCTGGTAGAAGCGATCCCCCCAGGGAGGGAGAAGAATAAACCAACCAACCTCCTGGGGGCTCTTCCAGTCCTGTTTGCTATGATCTACGATTTTCAACAATCGTTCTTCATCAGATTTGCATGCAGGCATTTGCAGAGAGATAACGGAGGCTCTCGCTCGCACGCAGCGGCAAAGCCTTTGTCTGCTCCACAGGGATGCGGCTCCCCGTCCATCAGCAAAGCAAGGAAATGGGGTGGCTGCGTTCAGCACGGTGCAATCAAATTATCAGGCTCTAAATAAATAATCAGATGAGTAACGGGAGCGCTGCCTACGCCTGCCACTCAGGAAGTGCCGGGCAAACACCGACAAGGGAAACTGAGGCTCAATGCAAATCCATAATATCTCCAGCCCCTGTTTGTGCTGCTTCTTTCTCCTCCTGGCCCCTTTCCATCAGCTTCTGCTTGTTTTGCATCGCATCGCTTATCACGGTGATGAACAACCCAGAGCCTCCTCAAGTCCTGCTCTGTGCTGCTTGTCCCTGTCACATCTGGCCGTGGGCAGGGGCCGGCTGGGATATGGGAAAGGCCAGGGGTGGCTGCAGGATTGTCTGGTGAACCCCAGCCCTAGAGTACAACCACTCCCCGTCACGCCTGGGAGCTGGGTGAGCACAAAGCTCCCTGTGCACAGAGACCCATCGATGGGGAGAGGGCGCCTGAGGCCAGGGGAGCGAGGGCTACAAGGGGCTTTTGTCCCACGTGTGACAGGGGTGGGGATGGGGATGTGTCATCAGTGCTGCCAGGCCTTTCTGTGCACTGGTGTGGGATGTTGGCCAGCGCTGGTGGTCACAGCTCCAGGCTTTTTTCAGAAGCAGCTTCTTGGGTGTCAGATTTGGAATGGAAAGGATAGGCCCCGTGTATCAGGGAAGAGGCGGTTTAACAGGGGATGTCAGTGAGCAGAATCCTGCAGGGCAAGGAGAGGCTGGATGCCAAAACCTAATGGAGAAAGTGAGGGGCTAAGACACACAGAGTGTGACCAGATGCCAAGGAGGGCCGGTGCCTTTCCTCACTCCCAGAGGATCACTGGCTGAAGTGGCTACAGGACCTTGCTCTTCCCTGTGCTCTTATGGTGCTTTCAAGTCATGGGACCAGGCCCAACTCCTTATTTGAGCTCAACATCAAGAGCTACCCAGAAAAGACCTTTTTTTCCCCTGAAAATCGCAGGGTGCCAAAGGCTCTGGCTGGGCAAGGAGGTGCCTGTCCTGTGGCCTGGGTGCTGTGGGCTCCCCTGTCAGGCACAAGTGGCTGCGGCGTTCACCTGTTTCAGCAAAACCTGGGCTGGCAGAAAGGTAAATTACATCTTTAGGTTTCTTCAGTTGTCAAATCTCGTAACTGTCATCTCAAGCTGACAGTTATATACCCAGCAATTAATGGGCAGCAAGGCTCTGCAGGCAGCAGGGGGGTCTGGCCTTGTTTCCCATCCATGTACACACCACGCTCTCAAAACACTGCCTTAATGGAGCTTAGCAGCGCTGGCAAGGATCTCACTCAGAAATCTCGCATCTGCCGACGTGTTGCACCAACAAACACCAAATCAATCAGGGCTCTGATAACGAAGGCTCCTCGTCAGGAGGCGTGTGTAGATACATGCCTTATTACCTCCCCAGACATCCTTTGGGGCATCCTCTTGGCGTAAACCAGGGGGAAAAGCCGCTTGATCACCATCATCTCCTTTCCTGCTGCTTCCTCCGATGCCCTGAACGTCTGGTGCTGAAAGGGAAACTCCTTGGCATTGGTACGGCACAAGAAGCAGTCGAGGCGATTTGTCCATCCATCAGTAGCATCAAAGCTCTTGGGGAGGAACCCAAGTTTTCTGGAGGCACAGGTGACCACAGGGCTCCTATTTTCATGCTCTTGGCTGCTGAGCTCACCTTTTGCAAGGACCAAGGGTGCAGGTTTGGTGTCACTGAGAATGGCAGCATAAAACATGTCAGTCCCAGGGGAGCCAGCCTCTCCTGTTGGGTCATCTTTAAAAGGTCACCAAAACCTCCATGCCCATGGTTTCAGGAGCAATGCTGGTACAGTTCTGCAAAGGAGGAACACACGGAGGATAGGAGAGATTGTTCTCCTCTCTGAGTGCTGGTGGCTGAAGTGCTCAAGTAAGTCCTATGACAAAGGGGTGGGTTAGACAACATGTGAAGATCAAATGAGGAGCTCCCGGGCATGGTGAATGCGTCTCAGCCCACGGACATCCAGAAACACTGCCTAGAAGCATCTACATGAGCTACATCTGTACTTGTCCAGCAGAGACACCTATAACACAGCTCTATGGCACACCTCGGAGCACGGGCGGGAGCGTGGAAAATACTTGTTGGGAATATCACTGTACTTGGGGTACAATTGTCTTGTACCTTCAGGAATTCAGCTAGAAATAACTGACTGGATGATTTGCAGCCATCAGCAAACAGCATTCCTTTCCCAAAAGCGGCAGCACAAGAGGGAAAACAAACTGAAGCAGGTGTGGGAAGAGTAAGGAAGTGCAAGGATTTCATTCCTGAGCCAAATGGACAGATTGAGACAGAGGAAAACAGGAAGGGAAACGGCTGCCTATTGCCCAGATTTTTCAGGCACTGGGATGAGGCGGAGGTTGGGTCCAGGCTCTGTTTTGGGACCTGGGAGCTGTGTCTGTCTTTGAGCAGCTGTGTTTGTGCTCAGCCTGGCGTGAGGGTAGATTTTGGGGTGTGTTTCACCCTGCCCAGGGCTGGGATTGCAAACCCTGGAGATCTGGGAAGCACCATCCTACAGAAGCACCAGCCCCACCACCGCCACGACCATGAGGAGCCCGGCCAGGATGCAGATGCTGATGAAGACGATGTCACTGGTGTCCTGGCTCTTGATTTCCCGAGTGTCCATCGCTTCCCCCTCCTGCTGCTGGGCATCCACCAGGTTTTCTGCCTGGCTGAGCCTGGACAGGTCAGGGCCAGCGATGAGGGTCACCGAAGCTTCCTTCCTCTTTGGCTCACACTGCACCTCATACTGGTAGATGTCCTCCTTGTCGCCCACCGAAAAATCGATGTAGAGGGTGCTGACGATGACGGACGTGTTGTTGCGTTTCTGCAAGACAAGGGGCACAGCTCGTTGGGGCTTTGTGCAGCTCCTTTCGCAGGGGTTTGTAGGGCAGTTGGCCACAAATCAGACCAGCATCTACTGGGAAGATGGGGCTGGGAACTTCTCTCCACAGCCTGTATGACCGGTACGGGGCTCACCATCTACTCAGCCTGCAATAAAGGAAGGTTTGCCCAATGCTTACCTGGGATTCGGTGCCGCAGGTGTCGAACCTGGTGTGTATTTTAAAGGTCTTGCCAACAATCTGGGCAGCACAAGACGGGGTCCCCAAATAAATCCTGTTCCTTTCCAGCTGGGCCAGGGCCTGCAGGGGGATCTGGATGTGGAAGTCTGTCCGGGTGCAGCTGACGTTCATGGGCACCACTGTCAGGACAGAAAATGAGGTACCTGTGAAGGCCTGATCAGGGGCTCGGGAAAAGGAGAGGAGATTTGTGGGTTGAAATAGAAATATATTTAATGAAATAAAAATAAAAACCAATATTAATGACAGTTATAATATGAAATGCACAGAGTTATACTCAGCCAATATCGTGGGGGAGTGGGCCTCAGGCGTAGGAGGGTAGACAAGTCCCTCTCAAGGTGTCAGCCATGGAAGAGCCAAGAAGGAAAAAGGAGCAGGAGGGGCCATCCCATCCCCAGCAAACTCCCAGGTTTATAGTAAACATGATGCTTATGGTATAGAATAATTACTAATTGGTCAGCCTGGGTCATCAGCCCTGGCTTTCATCCCTCCTAACTTCTGCACATGGTTAACTCAAAACTGTTCAAGACCTTGGTCACCGTGGCAACCTGCACACCAGCATTACCTAAAAAAACTGTAAGAAAGTTTTATCACCATGTTGCCATGAAATGGAGTGTTGCAGTCCTTACTAAATCAGCTTTCCTCAACAGAAAACTGACTCTGAAATTCTGTCCTAGTCAACCAGGACACAAAGCCAGTGAAACATTTGCATTGCTGCCCAGAATTAGGCCGTGAGAGCTTTGCTGATGGCTCGCTGTGGGCACAGGCCCCCTGCACGCTAGGACACCCCTGCCAGAGACACCCTCACAGTGACAAAAATGGAGGGGACGCATCTCAGGGGGACCCCCTCACTCCTGCCTGCCCCAGAGTGATGCAGCTTCAAGGCCGCCACATGGTGTTCGATGAAGAGTGAACCAGGTCCCCATTCCCAGGGCATCCTCCCTCCACCTCCTCCAAAATGTTATTTCTGATGGGGAGCTGGCAAACAGCTCACAGAGGGAGCTGCCATTGAGCTGTCACGATGTCGAGAAGAGGAACAAGGCAATGGGGGATCCAGCCCCTCTCCATCACCCTCCCTCTGGCACCGAATTTGGCCCCGCAGGATGCAGAAAACATCCATGCAGGGAAAAGAGCAGGGAGGAAAAATGCTCCCCCCCTTCAAAGTTCATCCTCGCTTAGTTTGAACCAACCACTTGGGCAGTATGAATTATTGAATTATTCCAGCTCCCTCTGAATCTTGGCCTTACAAAACGGGTAAGACGCAATAAAAATCAATACAAAACAACAGTGTCACTTTGCTTCACTTAGTGCATTATAAAACCATTAGAAGATTTACCAAATAACTAAAGTGCATTAGATCAAGAGGAGGAGGAGGAGAAAATGGATCCTCTCTCCTGGCGTGAAGGCTTTCATTCAAATGGCCATAAATCACACGTGCCCAGCCCAAGTCACGCCCTTCTGTGGGCCCAAAAGGAAAATATCTGCATGGCTGAAGAGATGTAGATGCAGAAGCTGAAAGGAAAATATCTGGAGGTCTGAAGAGACGTGTATGTGGAGGCTGAAAGGAGAGTATCTGCATGGCTGAAGGGCCATGGATGTGGAGGCTGAGGTGCCCCTCTGTCACTGAGGGCTCCTGAAGAAGCTGTCGGTGCCTCCCGGTGACAGCAGCCGCTCTCCCGGCAGGGTGCCCGCAGTCGGATGTGCCATGCAGGCTGCTAATCACAAGCAGATGCCCAAATTTCCAGGCAAACTTAGAGTGCAGACTTAGCTTTATGGAAGGAGGCTCAGTTTTGATTCCAAGTTTTTGTCTTCCCCCAACGACCAGCACAACTTCTTTCACTCCAGAGGCTACAAAGGCTCAGGACAAAACTCCATTCCATCTCTTACTTCTAGAGCTGCAAACCCCCCAGATCCCTTCTGCTGCACTGGAAATGAAGAATGATTTTTGCAGCAGAGGGATAAAAGCTCAGAAACCCAGGGCCAGCCACCCCCAGCTCCTGTGCTGCTGGTCTGGCAGCCCTGCTCTGGCTCCAGCCTCCCAGCAAGGCTGCCCCTGCCTGAGTCATCCCTGACGCACAGCTCAGCTCAGACGTAATTATCTCAAAATACAACAAACGCCATAAATTTGCTGGCTTTTGAGGTGCAAAGGTTGGCAAATACGTGAGGAAGCTTACACACTGCTCCTCCTGCCAGCTGTGGATGTGGCAGCTGGGACATGGAGCAGGGCTGGCTGGGAGGATTCAGGAGCGTCAAAAAACCCTGGGGATTCTGCCCCTTTGGTGCTGCTCTGGTGGAGGAGAGGACGTGGTTTATGTCTGCTTGCTGGAGACAAGGGCCAGAGCATTCTGGGGAGCTGGGAACAGGGTTGTGATGCTTGAGCTGGTCACTACCCCTGGGACTTCGGTCTCCTAAAAACCCCTGGGTTTTCTCTCCTTCACACCCTGAGAGAGGAGCAGAGCACGGCAGCAACAGAGGTGTGCGAGGAGAAGCCAGGCAGCATCTCTTGAATACTAAACACAACACAGTGTGTGCATCTTGGAGGCTGCAAGAGCCGGGGCTCACCCACCACATCTCAGCCACCCATCCCTGAAGAGCCACATGCTTTGCTCCCGAGTATCTTCACCACATGGTCCCTTCCAGAAATTACACGTCCTGATGGAAATAAAACATTGAGGAGCACCCAAGTGAGACCTTACCTCCCACGTAGGTGATGGAGAAGCCCCTCTTGGCTGTGTTGCGGTCAGTGTGGAGGACCAGCAGCAGCCGGTTGCTGCGGGAGGTGACAGGTGCCGGGCTCTCCCGCCCACACCACCGCCCCAGCAGGGACCCGTTTTCAGTGCCACCATCGAAGGCATCCAAGTGGTCATAGTCACAGCTGCCTGTCAGGCTGCTCCGGCCCTCCAGCTCCATGTCCAAGAAGAAGACCTTGACCCGGTAGCCTGGAGGCAGCTGGATGCTCCACTGGCACTTGAGGTTGTTGGGGTAGAAATCGGGGTACTGAGGGCTGGAGAAATTCCCTTTGATGGCGGTGAACACCTCCTGGCACTCGCCTGCTGAGGGAAAAGGGAGAAAGGACAAAACAAAAGCAAACCTGAAGCCTTCTGGGTGTGGATGAGCTGGTAGATGAGTGATCACTTGTTTTATTGCTAAAATAGCGGCCCTTCACCTCACTGCTCCTCAGCTGTATGCTTGGCCAATGGACATCCACCCATTTTGGGGGATGGTGATGCCCAAGGTGGTCAAAGTGCTACAGGAGCAGATGGGGAAAACTCATATCCCCAGGGAATGGCATGAGCAAGGGAGAAGCGTGGCTCTTGCTCAGGCAAAAGACAGCCTGGGACCTGGGATAGCCACAGTGATGCCATTTGCATTGAGTGGTTGTTTATGCTTCACATGATCATCTCCTAAGCTCTCCCCAAAGGGCTCCCCTCCGCTATCATCTCCTCTTGCTGTCGCAGGAGGGACAGCATCATCACCACCACCACCACCAAGACCCATCCCCACATCCTTCCCATTGCCCCACCGCCCCAAGACCCCCGCACCTGAGTAGAAATGGGCCTTGAAGCCCCTGCCACCGATGTTGAAGTCTGACTTGAAGAGGAAGAGGAGGTGCGGGGCGGAGGAGACGCTGCGGGGA
>NW_010202396.1:12428-12776 GCF_000695765.1 Mesitornis unicolor
GGGGGGGGCAGCGGCAGTGGGGCCATCGAAAAGGGCCACATAATCGAACCCGCAGCCCTGGCCCCCCTCTACCTGGAAGTCAGCAAACACCAGGGTGAGGGGGCCACCGCTGCCAGCCCCCCCGATGCTCCAGCGGCACTCAGCATCATTGGGGTAGCTCTCAGGGTAGCGAGGGCTGGTGATCTCCCCGGACAGCCCTGTCAACTGCCCGCCACAGGCATCTGCAGGGAGGCACGGATGATGAGGTGGGGGAGGACAGGTGGACGGACGCTCTGCCACCACCATCCCTCCCCGTTACCTTTCTGGTAGGCGGCAGCGAAGCCGTGCTTGGCCACGTGGCGGTCGGAG
>NW_010202396.1:12813-29646 GCF_000695765.1 Mesitornis unicolor
GGCTGCGGCCACAGAAGGTGCCCAGGAGGTTGCCCCGGTCCCGGGCGGCCCCGTTGTAGACCTGGAGGTAGTCATAGGCGCAGGCATCGTGGTACTCCAGCTCAAAGTGGCTGAAGGAGAGCAGGACGGAGGAGCCCTCGGCCACCACGATCAGCCACGTGCACTCGGTCTCGTAGGGGTACAGGCCTGGGAAGTTGGGGCTGGAGAAATTGCCAGAGGGTGCTGAAAGCACCCCCCCACATTTGATGCCTGGGGGACACAGAGGTGGATGTGATGTCCCCCTTCCAGGGGAAACACTAAAATGATGGAGACAGGGTGCAGAGCACCAGCTCCATCCCACCATGGGCACTACTGAAATACCAGTGCCCTGCAGACACAGGCTGGGCCACCGCTTCTCCCTGGAGGACACGTGTCTCTCCATCCCTTTTCATCCCTCTGTGTAATCTCCTTCTTCCCTCTCTGCCCCATGGCATGGCTGCAACAGAGCTCGGCCTTGCCCCTGAGCTTGTCCTGCCCTCAACAGCACAATGTCCCCAACCACAGCATCTCCATCCATGCCATCCCCATCCATTTCTTGCTGGGAAAAAGAAAATAGGGAGGGAGTTTGAATCACTCAGTGGTTCCAGCCCTGCCGGTGCCTTCAGCTGCCCAGACCTCCAGCTTTGTGCCTCCTGCTCCTCCATGTAATGGTGCTAATTGGTGCATTCAAGCTGGGAGAAACAGGGGTGAAGGGCTTGACGCGTTTAACCATGAGTTATGTACGTAGGGATCAATTTTCTAATGAAATCTTTATACTGAGATACGGTTATTATAAAATAAGACGTGGGGGGGGGCAGCTGCCACCTGCCCCTGGGTCTGATTAGGGCTGGGGTGATGAGGCTGATACAGTGGGCACATACATCATGTCTAGGAGGGATGCAGACTCTATGTAGGCCCTGGGGGACACGTGCGCGTTCCCAGGCAAGGTTGGGCACTCGCTGCCATCAATCTAGGCCAAGTATATTGCAGATCAATAGTCAGGCAGCACGCTGTGCCCTTAATCACACTCGCTGGTGTGGTGACCTCCTGGCAAGGAGGGGGAGTCCTGCAGATGTGTGCGATGCAGCACCACGGAAATAGGGTAATGGGGGGATGTGTGTGTACCTGTGTGTGTTAGCACAAGCAGCAAAGCTGGCCATATCAAAAATCGCCCTGATAATTACTAGGGATAGGCAATAAAGTAATGCAGGGCTGGTACTGGAGGAATAATGTTATGGAAATAAATATCCGAGAGGGGAGCCCACAAGAGGGGAGAGCAGCCACAGGGCCAGCAGATGGATGGATGAGGGGCTGCACGCCTCTGGGTGCTCTGGGAAGCCCAGATGGGTGCAGGCAGCAGCGGAGCAGCCGCTTGCCCCTCAGGAGCAGCCACACTGGGGCCTGGATGGGTTTTGATTTCTGATGTAGCCCTTTTGTGAGAAAGGCCCTGCGTTTTTTGTGCAGGGGTGCTGCTTGTTAGCCAAGTTATCAGGCTGACCTGGCCCACCCTGCCTCCCAGATTTCTGTGCTGTCTGCTAACCCTGCCCTGCGTCCCTGGGGCATCTTATCCAGTTGAAGTGAGGGGTTTATTACATGTATAGCAACACACACATCCATCCATACATTCACACACACACACACACATACACGTGTTTGTATATATTTATACAAGCATATGCAACTCCAGAAGTAACAGAGGCTTCACCAAAGCACCTGTCTGCCACAACAGCACAACCCATACCTGCAATCTTCAGTGAGAACAGCATGAAGCAGAAATGTGAGCGTGGCCGTGTCCTGCACTTGCTGCCATGCACAGCGACTGCAGATCCCAGCTCCTTTCTCCCTGGCCTGAGCCTGCCCCTCTCCCTGCAGGGGCTGAGAACTGGGACCCACTCACATCCCAGAGCACCCACAAACAGCCCTCTCCTCCCTGGGGACCATGGATGTTCATCAGCCTCGGGGTGCCCACTGGGAGCCTCTTACCTCTGCTGGGAGCATCCCCGAGAGCCCCACACAGCAGGGCCAGCGCTGCCAGGCAGCCTGGCCCTGTGCACCCCATCCTCCAGCAGAGCAAATCTCCCCTCACCGGTGCCCGAGCATCCTTTTTGTGCTGTCTATCCGAGAGGGGAAAAAAAAAATAAAGAGAGAAATAAATAAAAAGCAGGAGGACTGTAGAATTAATAGCAGAATGAATAATTCATCGCTTGTTTGAATTAAGAGCGGCAAGGTAACTTGATCTATTCCTCCCTTCCTTCACTCAGTTTTAATGATCTGGATCAAATGTCCCAAGGATTTACACTATACCAGATACCTTGTCAATACACTATATTTAGAAGAGATATTAATGTTTCAGATACGGCGTATAATGGCAGTAAGTCTGGGCTGACAATATGCCCTTAAGGGGCTATGAAAATAATTTAGTTCACCAGGCGAGCCAGCGAACCAAAATGGGAATTTCAGACTTACCACGGAAAAAGCACCTCAGGAATTAACGTGATTTATACTGCAGCACCCACTGCACAAAGCCAACCGGTGGTAAAGGCTAGAGAAACAGGGATGGGGATTTAAACGCAGCCGCGTCTCCGTGTCAGCTGCCAGGTCAGCATCCCTGCAGCAAGTGCCCTGGCTCAGCGGGATGCTCAGCCCGGGAAAGCGACAGTTGTGAGCACTAAAGATAGCAAATCCCACCTCCCCCGAGGAAGATTAGAGATGAATTGTGACTCACGGGCAAAAAAACATTGATTATTATAGGACGTGCTAAGGCCTTGGAGAATTGCCATGTTCTTCCGCAGTGGCTCGCGCTCCTTCTCGCCCAGGCTCTTGGATGCGCTCGGCTGAAGGTAATGAAGCTGCACTCTCCGTGCTGTGTCACATCAGCTGGAGAAACCCCAAACCCAGCCATGTTTCGGTTCCTTCCCTCCTGCCCAGGAGGGAAAAGACTTTCCTGCTGCCATAACCCACACCCAGATGAATGGAGGAAACAAAAAAGGGCCTCCTGGCATGAGGGACCTGTGCTAAAAAAGTCACCTTCAAAGCCGTGGGGCAAGAAGGAGCGAGTATCTGTAAATCTCGGGCAGGGAGACAAGTTGCATTTATTAATTAAGCAATGAGGATCAATGCCTGAGACATTTCCTGTGGATTAATGATGGGCTGGGAGGAGCTGATGGCCCGAGGTGCAGCTAAGGACCATTAAAGCCAACTGGTCATTAATTCCCAGGAAATGCTCCATGCCAAGGTCGTTAAGTGCCTGCATATATTTATGGGTGATAATAACAACAATAATATTTGTACAGGCTCTCTCCCCACTGCCCGGCCTTGCTGGAGCCATGCTGAGGGCTGGAGGGAGCACTGGGGCATCCCACCAGGAGCCCTCTGTCCCGAGCCCAGCCCAGGAGGGAGACGTAGGGGTCCCTATCCTGGGGTGTCGGACACCACGTCACCCCAGGAGCAAGCGCACATTCGAATGAGGAGATACGAGGTAGCCCTCCCTGTCCTGGGGTGAAGTGCAAAGCTCCTGCTCCAGTGCAGGAGAGCTTAATTAGCTGCTTCCCTCATGGGCTCGGAGAGGAGATCTGTCCCCATGCCTTGTACAACACATGTGAGGCCAGTGCCAGCAGCAGAGAGGCAGGAAAGGTCTGGCACCGCAATCCATGGTGCAGAGGCTCTCCTGGATATTTCCACAACCACAGCCTCAGCTTAGCCTCCCCGACCCAGGGACAACCTTGGCTTCTCCATCACTGCACGACACATCGTGTTCATCCTCACCACATCCGTCTCTGGCAACACCCATCATCCTCCAGCCCTTTCACCACCGGCCAAGGCACCGAGGCATCTCCCAGCATCCACGACACTGGTACCTACGCAGCCGCTCTTCTCCATCCCTCCAGCTGCACTCTGCAGCCCCTCTTCGTGCCGTGCATCAGTGATACCCCCCAGGAGACAGGGGGCCGGGGCTGTGCTGCACAGCAGCTGTGCCCCGACTCCCTGGAGACAGCATCCATCACCTCCAGCACATTCACCCTTCTCCTGACCTGGGGACAGCCGATCCCGGCTGGTGGGAGGGCGGAGGGAGGCAGGGGGAAGGAAGAGATGTGGCACAGGAGCCAGGCAGGTCCTTCAGCACAGAGGTCTGAACGGAGGTGCTTTGGATGAGCCCAAAGGTGCTTCGGCTTGGGTGCTTTCGAGGTGTGCCGTATCGGGGCCACCCCTGCTCCTCTGTGGGCAAATTTATAAATCATGAGTCAAAAAGACATTTGAGTCATTTAAATAGAAGGGATGTGATCAGGACTGTGAGACTTCAGAGAAGATCAAAGGTTTAAATGTGGTCCCCAGGAGAAACGGGAATTATTTAGGCAGGAAATAATGAGATGAAATTAAGGAGGTATTTAGGCTGCACATGAGGAAGAAAGGAAGCAAAGCCCCCTCACCGCCACAGCACTGCATGGGTGGCGGGGCCTTCCTGGAGCGTAGGAGCATCCCACAAGCACCCCCCGGCCCTGGCAGGAGATGCAGGGTGCAAGCCCCTGCCCTGCCCTGGCATCAGTCACCCAGCACTGCAGGGAGCTCAGGCACCTCCAGCTCCACAGATCCCCCCAGAAACCACAGCATCGCCACCATTTCCCTATGAAACTGCCACTGCAGGGTAGTTAGTGGGTCTCCAAAGGGAAGAAAACCTCTCCTCTTCCCTTGGTAGAGAAAATCCTGCCCGAAGCCTTTCCATCCATGTCACAAGCCTCTGAAAGGGGCTGTCCCCACAGAGGACTAGATGGGAAGAGGGGACTTCTGTGCCAGTCAGCCTCAGAAATTACAAAAGGCAGGAGGGGGAAGGGAGAGAAGGGCAGAAAATAGAGAACAAAGTGCCCACAGGCAGTTTAAAAGCCCCTTCGAGCTACTACATCCAAGGATATCGCCTTCCCCATGGAGAGCGTCTCGCAAAGACCCCCGTCCCCTCCGGCGTGTGGCAGGCGTCACCTCCTCCCGCTCTGCGTGCGGTCGCCTTTGCAGGATTGCAACCCGCAGCACTCACAGCCTGCTCCGTCTCTCACCACCCTCCCTTTCAGCCACGAACAAAGACGGGAGGCTTCGCGGCAGAACGGCTGGACCAGCTGGGTAAGGTTTAACCATCGTGGCCCATATGTGCTGAAATACCCAGACATATTGGGGTTGCGCTTAAAGGAACAGCCCCGGCTTTCGCGCAGAAAGTCATCGCTTTTCCCAAAGCGAGCGCGAAGTTTTAGCTCAGGCCTTCACAAAAGGGCTAGGTGGATTTTCGCAACGTCTCAGAAAGGCAAAATATTTAAAGCAAGAGGTACGCAAGTAAGGTTTTCAGAGTGTGTAATATTAGAGGAAAATATTTTCTCTATGTTCCCAGCTAAGGCCAAAGTAGGGAGAGGAACCGGCAAAAGCAACTGCTTATTTTGTCAGTCTCATACTGCACAGAAGCACTTCCATCACACATGAGGTTTACAGTGGCTAAAACACAGTTCGGATGGGAGTCAAGAGCTTACCTTGGACTGAACGTGGACAACTTCCCTGGATCGCTCTGCATTAAAAGCCAGAACCCTGTTTTGGGTCACAAATAGCACTTGTCAGCCTTGGCTCTGATGGAGTTAACATAAAAGCTACAGCTACACAGGATTAATTCCAGGTGTTTGATAACTGGAGACAAATCTCACCAATGCAAGGGGAACCCTACACTTCCTCCCCTCAAACATGTGAATCAGAGCCATCATTTTCGTGTACACTGCTTATTTTGAGTAACTCAAACTACATCTCCTCTGTGTAACGTGTACTATTTGATACAGCTAAAAAATGAGGCATGCAACAAACAATGCAACATCACCTCTCACAGCCTGTGAAACCTCAACACAGGATGAGCTGGGAATGAATGGAAAGACACAAGGGTGTGCAGAAAGGCTGTATGTCCAGGTGGAGTTAGTAAGCACAGTGGTCTCAGATGGTAAAAGAGCAGACGGGGGGTATCTCAGAGGAAAGGCAGCAGCATCTTAGACTGAAATAGGAGGAAGGGGCCAAGGTGTCCAGGCTGGGTGCTGTGTCAGGGCAGTTGTGAGGCTGCCATGCCTCAGGGCAGGCCCTTGGCTCTGCCCCCTGCCCCACAGGGGAGCACCCCAGCAAAGCCCTGTGAAGCTTTCGCTCCTCAGGCAGCGTTCTTGTATGCTTGGAGCACTTCTTGGGCACCTCTGAGAGTCTTGTGGCAAAAAGAAACAGCTGTATAATTGATAAAGACAATCAGTTTAATGAGCCAGGGCTACTATACAACACTTGGGGACCGTGGTTGGAAAGGCTCCTTTCAGAGATCAGTATCTTCTCCTCTATGTTAGTGTATAACAGGGAAACTGAGGCACAGAGAGGTTGAAGTGACTTGCCTGGCATCACCCTGCAAGATAATGACACAACCAAAATCATGGACTCCAGAGCACCAGGCCACTGCAGAGTAACACAGATCACAAAGCAAGTCACTGGTCTTCATATTACAGCAGAACTCTATTTGGAAGCTTTTTTGGATGCCTAAGAGATCTCCCTCTTAAAATTGCACATGAAGACGGCCATTAACATTCATGTGCTGTTCCCTGAGGTGTGGGTGATTACAGCAGCCACTCTGCAGCAGCACCTGATCCTTAAAACACTCTCAAGAGTGGGAATCATACTGGAGACAAATATTTGATCCAAAGACCTATGAAAGTACACGCACAAGAAACTCAGCCTATCGAGATGACCAGTTTTGAGCAGTGTCTGCACAGAAACAAGGACACCCAAGGCTCATCCAAGTTTCCTCAGGTCAGGAAGAGCCTGCTAAAAGACAAAACAGGAATTTTCTTCAACTCCTGCAGCTTTCAAGTATCTACTCATATCTTCATTGAATGCAGCAGAGCCACAGATTAATACAAACGGCTTTCTTCGACAGGAACTTATTATCGTCTTCATCAAGTCTTCACTGAGACGACCAACGTACGTGTTTTCCCGATAGCTCCAAGGAAGTGTTTCCAGTGAAGTTTCCTGAAAAGGCAAAAGGTTTGCAGTGTGGCACATTAAAAAGGCCAACTGATTGCTTACTGTCGAATCTCCTTCCTCCTCCACTGGACATTTTTCACCCTTGCAACTCCACTTGAGTAGAACTGACACTTCCCAAGAGCTGCATTCCTCTTCAAAGCCCAGATCAAATCTTTCCTTGCCATGGGACCTGGCCATTCAGAGGGGACTGAACAAAACCAGAGCATAACTATCGCTAACAAATGCTGCAGAACCTCCTCCTTGGAGAACCACTTCCCAGCGTGCCCAAATCCTAAGTCCCAAGTCTACTCCTCTCTACTGCCTCTCCCATTCCCAGGCCTCTTTCAGTCCCATCTCCCTCGACCAAAACTGAAAGAAGCCAGCCCTGCTCCAAACACAGCTGTGATCCCAAGAGAAATGCCACATCCCACAGCATTAGAGCCAGTAGGGACTCCCCTACTGCTATTAATTAGAAGCAGAAGGTGCTCAGATGGTGACAGGCAGCAGAGTGAAATACTGAGGCAGACAGATATCCAATCCTGAAAGGGATGATGCACGAGCCAGGACTGAACCACAACACACGTGCTAAGAGAAGAGACGAACGGGAGAGATGCACACACGGGGCAGACGGTGCTGACAGGGGTCAGGTGGGTTTCTTGCCCTTCACTGATTGAATTTCAAGACCTCCTCACACTCTTGAGACAGCACTGTCCTGAAAAGGGTATTTAAGCTATGTCGCCAGAGACAATTACCGGTATAAAGCAGCTGAGGAGGTGCCTAAGTCACAAGTACTTTTCTCTATCCCCAATCTCAACTTGCCGAGGCCACGTGGAACATAATGTATGAGGCAGGTCCACCGCGAGAGATCCGAAAAAATTATTCATCTGAGAAACTAAAAATGCAGTGGGATTCACTCCCTTAGCATAAATAATTCTTTCTATATCCTCCCTGCAATGATTCTTCATTTCTAAGGGAAGTAATTTTCAACGGCTAAATCCATGCAGAACACAGGCAACTTTGGGATCAAATGGAAATGAAAAGACTGCTCAAAATGTAAGACCACTGAGAGGTATGCCCTCATCCCATGGATTTGGCAGAAAAAGTAATTTTACAAAAGGGGAAACAACTTAAAGAAGTTTAAAAATGGGTCAGCTAGGAAAGATAATTGCTGGGAAGTTGGTGCTAACATACTAGAAGAAGAGAGGTCTAGCCATGAGCAATGAATGGAAGATAAGGACAGATTAAGGCACTGGTATCAGGGAAAAAGAAATGGTTTACTTGCTGTGAGTCTCCCAGAGTCAAGTTTTCTTTGCACAAATGTTTAGTGTGGTGACAAGCGGCTGAAGTGGGGGACAAAAATCAGCAGTGACTATGAATCAGTGGGTTCATCCCGACAGAACAGCTACCAAGGAGGTGAAGGGGGACAAGCAGCAATGGTTGCTTCCCTGAAATTCTCCAGACTGGTAGCAGTGTGAGAACACGAGGCAGATTTAAGAATAGTAGCTATTGGATCACAAAATACCCTCGATGACTTAGAAAGAATTAAGATCATGCTGACAGAATAAAAAGAGGAGGCAGAGGCTCATCCAGCACACAGAACCCTCACACACACCCTTCATCTCCACTTATTTACCTGGCTTAAGACATAGAATATTCTGATGTTCCAGTATCGAGCCAGATCCTGGAGAAGAGGTTTCAGATAAATTCTGTCAAATGTACGGAAGCAGCCAACAAGAGTTACAAAGGTTTCATCCTCTTCATCATCTGTTATGGACTGGAGAATGGGAAGCATCGGTGCAAGGCCAGTACCAGACGCCAGCATGAGGAGTTCTCCGTGCTAACAACAAAACAGAAAATTCTGCATGAGCTGTGGTGACTGGAAACGGGTGTCCTCATGGTCAGCTCCTCCTTGCTGCCACGCTGATTTTTCCCTCGAGAAAGAACATATCAGAAGGTCATGAACTGGTACATTCAAATCTCAGTGTATTTTTCTACAAAGGATTACAAGCAGCACTTTCAGGGTTTCTATATCAAATCTCATAAAACTGGATTTTACCCAAATATAAAAATTTATCCTGACTTTAGCCTTGATTTCAGTTATTTTATACTTCAGTTTCAATTCTGCAGTACACTTTGCTGACCCACTGTGTGGTGTTTTCCCACGGGAAATGTTTCCTGGGTTTATCCTAGATAGATTCTGCAAAATACAATCCTGAATGTTCTCTGGAGGAAATGGTTTCTCCTCCTTCCTGACCCATGTATCTTCCTGGTACATTATCTCACTTTTATCAGTTACCAGCAGCACATAGTGCTTCCCACCCACAATGGGGGACGCTCACTCTACTCACAATGGGGACGTTCAGGCAGTAAGGTGCTGCGTGTAGGAGAACCGAAGGTTCCCAGCACTTCCTTCAGCTGCCTGTCAGTGCACCAATGCCAAAACTGGGAATTAAGCCTCTATTAAACCCTCAGAGGCTGCCTGTGCTCCATTTTGACTGAGCAGTTTATTGTGAATGGATCTGATCTGCCCGAGTCTGAGTCCTATTCTACTGGCAGCAAATAGAGATGAAAGAAAATGTTACTATGAAATGATTATTCGGGGCCTATGTTATAATTCCTAAACAATAAACAGTTCTTCTACAGCAAGTTGTTTTACAGATCACTCAGGTGCTTTGTAAACTGCATGCCCATGGATCACACAGCCAGCCCCTGAGTGCAGCCACTCCTAGGCATGACTGCCTTGTTCTGTCCCAGATTATTACCTGGAAGCTTTTAAAAGAAGGGAACAGCAGGGCAAGTATTTCAGGAAGCAGAACACAATTGCTCTGCATGGAGTTTGGCCACTGCGATTTTACAGCTTTATTTTTGTTGGGGGGGGGGAAGAGGGGAAAAAAAGAAAAAAGAAAAATCCAAGACTCTGGGATCTTAATGATCAGTGTTTCAATTTTGCTCCTCATTTGAAAGGTCAGAATTAAGTAATCGAATTAGTATGTGTGAGAAGCCCTTCCCTGAAACTGGATCTGCCTTTCTTTGCAGCAAGCCTGGTATCAGCAGGTGGGATCAGCATTTGCAGAGAGGCTGGGTGATGCGACACCTCACTGGAGCTGCTTCAACTCAGGGAATACCCAAGGGAGAAGATCAACACCTCTCCTTCGCTCATGCTCAGTCACAGAACAGCAGTGTGGTTCAAGTGAGGCAACAAGCGATCCACGCTTATTGCTGGTGCAAAGTGAGTTCCTTTTGTTACACACATCGGGAACTTCTAATGCAAGTGATGAACAGAGAGCCTTGCTAATATTTTCCAGTCTCTCGTCTACCTCCCTCTCTTCTTCCTTCTTAAATATTCTGCAGTTCAATAAGGTGCACTTTCTCCAGCTGACTGCTAATGCTGTAGCACCATACAGTAACCCAGGAAGTCCCTAAAATAATCACGAAAACAGTAATCAAATTGAAGCCTTCCCCTTGGCGTACTAAACAAAGCTGGCTGCTACAAGCTGAAACATCCTATGTCTCCGAGGGAACTAACCTTATTAGGTCGATACGGGAACCCTCCAAACGGCCCACGCCAAAAGACCACGTCTCCTTTTTTCCACGTTTTTATGTATTGTGACATTAGCCCAGCTTCATAGCACTAATAAAAAACATTACACAAAAGAAAAGAATAATTATACTCTGCTGGAAAGTTTCCCAGCTTAAAGTCAATTATAAAGTTATCTACATTTAAACAAGAATGGGACAAAAAAAAAACATTTCATGCTTTTAAAAAGAAAGATCATTCTATTTGAAAAATAACTCCGAGTTATACCCAAAACAAAGACATTTAAATTAAATCACATTGGATCCATTCCAGCTTGACTATAATGTAAACACAACCCACTCTCACGCAGTCTGAATTTCCAAAACTGGAAAAAGCTTATCAGAGCTCTTGCTTACAAAGCACACAGAGAAGAGTGCCTCGAATGTAAAGCACAGTCCAAGCCTTCAACTGTTCTCCAAATCTCAGGGTATGGGGTCTGGAAATACCCTCTGGGTACTGATAGTTATATAAACACTGCATAGCTCTTGCTTTATTTCAGTCTCTCGGATGCTGTGTTGATACAATTAGTGACCCAAAGTCAGGTTTCTCATTTATAAAACTCTTGCTTTCAGAACAGATCATCTGGATGCTGAGGAATGTCTTCACATTTTCCAAAAAAATATGTTAATTTGGGCCACACGGCAGAAAGACATTAACAAAATCCGCCTTGCTTTCCATCAGGCACAAACACCATTATGTAGGCTTTCGCCTTCAGGAATGCTAACCTCGCTCGTGACTGATGAGGAAGGGTCAGTGCTTGCTAGGAACAGAAACGAGAGGCTGGAAAACGAAGGACTCATCCAAGCAGCCTTGTTGCTATGTGCCAGACATACACGTATGTCCTAGAAGTCTGACCGCTTTATGGTTCATGAGAAAACGTGCACAGAAGAATGGCCACAGCCTATGGGATCTGGCTGGAGAGCAAGGGCTGGTCCCAACAGCAAGAGCAGGTGAGGCCACCAACTGCAGCAGACAACTGCTCCTGCACAGAGGCAATGCCACTGAAGCCTGAGGAAGAGCAACGCAACCAGAGGTCAAAAGATGGGATGCGATACAAGCCTTCAAAAAACCCCAAAAAGCCTATTTTGTTGTATTTTCTGCACGCGCGTTGGCCAGGAGCCCAGCTCCACACCCCAGTGCCTTGGCTGGCCACCAAGCTGCACTGCAGGCAAACAAAACTGGTGAACCACAACGCGAAGAAAAAGTGAGCTGTGCTTGTGCTTGCAAGCAGCCCTAGCTAATACAGCACGCGGATGCTCCTCCCCTCCTAACAACCTCCCTTAAACAAGATACCTGAAGCATTACGAAGTGCTAGCACCCGTCGTTACATTCGAAAGGTAAATGCATAACACGCACCCAGGCTCTGAGTTAGTGTCAGAAACATTTTGCGATCAGAAAGCTCTGGGCACGTCCTAAGTCTCATGCAAAGAGCGTGCAGTTGCATCAGAGGAGCAGTATTTTATAGCTGCCTTCTTCAAATGTATACGGAAACCCAAGGCAAGAGCAGAAAAGTCAGCCCCGCTCCCTGCTTATTCCCAATGGATCCGGGTAATGGAAACTAAGACGATCCTTCTTTCACCAAAATTATTCCCAAAAAATTGAAGTAAGAAGTGATTGCGTGGGTTTAAAATGAATTTTTCTAAATAAAAAGAAAAAAATAATTGTCTCCTGGAGGAGAACTTCTACACCCAGTTTTACACAGAGAGAAACCCTAACATTATAAAATCACTCAAAAAAGAGGGTTATGCTCTGTAAATGGCAAGTCCCTCATTCTTAACTGTAGTATCACAAATGCAATGCTATAATAACAGGAGACAGAAGGGTTTGAACAGTGCTTGGATTGCATAGTAATAATAATAATATAGTACTTTCCAAAATTGCCTGAATAGTGTGAAATATACCACAACCTACAGAGTGAGTTATAAAAATGGCTGCTTTATACCAGGCGTTACCAACCTCTTTTGTCACTGCCAGAGAATAACTAGAGCTCCCTTTGGGATGAAAGGTTGCATGTAAAGGAAAGGTATCATTACAATCATTACTATTATTATTGAAATGCAAAACCTGTGAGTAATAAGCAAGTATATATGAAATTTCACAGTCGTCCTGTGAACGCATCTCCTATTAATGCAACTCAAATGCAACATTTTTCTCCCCTACCACACACCAATTGCCACAAGAATGGTGAAATGACCCTCCCACAGGTGCCCTATAGAAACCGTGCACTTTCCTAAAGAACAGGGTTTGCATTCAAACACACAATGCATAATAAACCCCAAAATGCAAAATCCTGGGAGACAGGGAGAGGACAAGTGGTCGTTCTCTGCAAGCCACTTGGGACACCCAGCACTCTGGATTTCACACCTTGACTGAAGTCTGTGTTTGCCCTGAGGAGTCACCTGTGTCACACAAATGCAGTATTGGGAAAAAATCTTCCATTGGATACTCTCCACACAATGTAATCATTTATGAGGGCCCTGCAGACCTTATTCAGACAAATTTCCAGCCAAGTTCTCCTATAAAATGCTTCTGAACTCAACCAGCACTTTGTGGTGGCCTCCAGAAGGGCTAGGACACTGATCCTAAATGGGGCTTTGCCACCCCAGACACCTTGATAGGTGCAGCCCGTGCCCGTGGGCAACCTCTCTGCCCCATGGGCCATGGGGACCCTCAGACTGCAGGCAGCTCCAAAGCATTGCCTGCAGAGCAGAACAGTTGGCTATTCCCCACCTACATTTTTAAATAAAATGAAATTTTTTTCAAGGAGAGTTCTTAAAGAAAAATACAGAAGGGAAGGTAATGAATGGGCAAAGACTCCCCAAAATCAGTGGTTCGACTGGCCTGACAACTGGGTGTGATTTCAAAGCAGACTGAAAAGGCAAAATGAAATCAAGGAAGTGGAATGGGCACCTCTTTCCATGCTGGTGACTGCAGGGCTCCTGAGAGGCCCTCCCAAGTGCTTAACACAGCTTATGCTGCAAAGCACTTGTTTGTGTGCCACCTTCCTCCGTTCTCAGTTTTGTGCGGAAAAACTGCAGTTTTTATCAGCAAAGCACAACTGCTTCAAAACAACAGAAACAGTCCATGAGGGATTTGAGAGTCTCACTTGAAGTGCTGACAGCACGCTCAGTTCCTACAGAAAACACAGACTCCAATCCACATTGTACAGGCTTACTTACTTTCATTAAAACATCGAAGTAACCTTCTGCATTCCCTGGGCTAATGGGAGTATAGGCTCGCTGGACCTCCAAGCCATTCACCACTCCTCTGAGGAGAGAAATACAGGAACTCACTGTGACTTGGCTCGCTGACTGGTACTACTCAACCTCTGCAGAGATGAGGGAGGCAGCAGGTCCTCTTCCCCATGGCCCAGCCTATGCACAGATGCAAAACATTTCCCTTCCAGAGGTAAAAATCCAGGGGGAACATAATGGCTAAAGGCATCTTTTGTTTTCCCAGTTGTACCCCACATTCAGCTCTTGGACACATCCCTGGAAAGGTGTTTGAGATGTTTTGTAAGAAATGGCTGAACATATGAGAGTGGCAAAGGGGAGAGAAAATGCTTCCATGGCAAGTTTGCTGTCCCTTTGGGGCAGGGGACTGCTTTCCCTTCGTGCTCTGACAGTGTCTGGTAATTAAATAATGAAAGTTAGGGCATAGCTTTGACCTGAGGTCTTGTCAATATACACCATATTTTCCTGTAAGTCTCCTCTTTCCATAGAAAGTTTCCTCTTTTCCATAGAACATGGAAAGAAAGAAAAGAATATGGAAAGAAAGAATATGTGAACGGACACAAACTGGAACACAGGAGGTTCCACTGAAATCGGAGAAGAAACTTCTTCTCAGTGAGGGTGACAGAGCCCTGGCCCAGGCTGCCCAGAGAGGTTGTGGAGTCTCCTTCTCTGCAGACATTCAAAACCTGCCTGGACGCCTTCCTGTGTAACCTCATCTGGGTGTTCCTGCTCCGGCAGGGGGATTGGACTGGATGAGCTTTTGAGGTCCCTTCCAATCCCCAACGTTCTGGGATTCTGTAATATATCCACCCTGCTCTTTACTACCAAAACTGATGGAAGTGACCAAACCTTTCCCTCTGCTGTGTTATGAGGGATGGCTGAGGGGAGAAGCACGTGCTTTCAACAGCCAGCTGTACACATCAGCTGCTAACATACAAATAACGACAACAGATACAGATCAATGGCATCATAACACGACTTTTTCTATCTGGCAATGATCACCACAGATGGCCGAGACATAAACTTCTCCCAAGTGGCCTCTTTCTGGCAAGCAATAAACTACATAGGAGGGTTGTTTTGCTAGAAATCAGTCAGGAAATGCCTGGACACTAGGGGTTAACCCCAGGTGCTCAGTTACCCCAAGATATCAGGCCTAAAATACTGAGCTGTGGGGTAAGTGCAGCTCATTGTCTTCATTCCAACATGCTGGAGTAAATAATCTGTTTTCACATCTACTCTCTGCCTCTTTCTTTCCGCAGATGGATTTTCTTAATCATACCTAGTTTTTTCTGACCCACTGACACGAGGATAATGCTGAAGAAAAATGCACAGCTTTGGAATAGCTTTTACCATGAAATTAATAGAGCTAACGAGCTCACAAGTTCTTTCATCTGTGTCACTGTGGAGGTATAGAAATTATGATTTGCCTCGTGTGAAGCCTTTATCTATGGACAAAAACCTACGTATTAGGTTGCATAATGCAGACTGTTTAACTAGCACAAGGAACAATACCTTAACACGATATGTTGTCCTAAACTCAATCGCAGACTGCTGTTTCCTGGTAATTCAAATTTGTACTGGTAGGTGTCCTCTGTTAGCTGCTCCACCGAGCTTATGCTGAATGCAGTAAATGTATCTGGATTCAGTTCTGAATTATTGCTCTGCAAGAACAACAATAAATAATTACTTGGTTTGATGGCGCCTTTTATTATTTCATTTTTCTTTGGAAGCAAACGCATGTGCTAATTTAGCGCTGGAGATACTCAGTACTCAGAAGAGCGCGTGTTAAATGCTGGGGTGCAGCGCAAATTTCAGCTCTCTGCTGATTCATTATCATGTTCTGCAGCATGCACTTTGGGATCTTACATTTTCTCCCTCCCTTTTTAAATTACATTTTTACACCTTCCAGCAAGGTCATCCTGCTATGACTCACCACCATCATTTTCTCATGTCTGGAAACAAACAAAAGTGATACTGCTAAAAGAGCCAAGTGCTGCTTTGGGGGCAACTCTGAAACCTACTGATGACCACTGCGAATAGGAAATACTGTCCGCTGTTCCACCACCAATCGTTTTTGCTTGACCCAGCATAGTTAATCTTATGTAGAAGGGCCACGGCTAGCTTATAATAACGCTCTGAAGACAACTACTTCACCACACACAACGCAGCTTTTTTCAACCTCAAAATATGAGTCTAAAAAAACCAGCAAAGATTAAAAAGGTCAGGAAAACTGAGCTTCTCTGAAGAAACTATTGGAGAAAATGGTGATTCTTTGTACCTTTTACCCACTCCCACTTTCCAGAGAGGCAGTCTCTGGCTGCCGGGGGTACCCCAGCAAGAAGCAGCTGCAGACCAGGGCTGTAACGTGACACCAGGGCAAACTCCACACTTGGAAAATCACATTACAGCAGGGAAGAGAGCATGCAAGGGGGAGGGTGGCTGTGAAGGCAGTTTGGGGAATTGCATTTACAGCCTTCTCTTAAGGCACCGCTTTAATCTATCGCTGCATCCCTCGCCTGTCACCACAACCCCACCCGCTAACAAGTAGGATCAAAGCACTGGCTCTAGGATGTGATAAAGATAAATTGACCTGCTCCTTCTTTTCCATGAGGAGGTTTTTGTCTTGCTTTGCTTTGGCCCTTTCCCATTGTGCAAGCTCCTTCTCATACACATCATAGATGCAGGGTTTGCAGCCGCTGCCGCAGCACTGGGATGGAGAAGGTTCCTGGGGTTTGAGAGCCAGCCAGTCGTCCTCATTTCCACTCATTGTCTGCAAAACACAAGCCCTGCATCAAAAACAGCATGATGAAGAGTGGCATGCGCTCATCAGCTGAGCATTATTTGGAGAAGGACTCAGAAAAATATTTCTCGAGCATCTTGCATGTGCATCTCAGGGTACTCGGAAAACTGAAAGCCTGCAAGCTGCTCTGGCGCCTGCAACGCTCCATTTTTGTTCAAGCGCTCGCTGCCTCTGCCTCGTCCGGTGCAGGAATG
>NW_010202396.1:29677-30723 GCF_000695765.1 Mesitornis unicolor
TCCCAGCCACCTGCCCAGAGCTCCACAGCAGACCCCAGCCCAGCCTGACTCCACTTCCCAGCCAGATTGCCTCATCAAAGCTACCTCCAGCTGCAGCAGCACGCACTTACTCCTGCTCGTTCTGCCGCTGTGATTTCCAAAGGAAGAGCAGCCCGGTCACCCAGAGCAGAAACATATTAAAAATCTGCAGCTCAGTCAATGAGAACAGATAATGAACCTCAGCCACCAAGATGTGGCCTGTTGGAGCACTGCTTTAAAACTGGGGGAGGGCAGCAAGCTGAAGGTGCATTTTAGAACCAAAAGACTAGAGGAAACATGGTGAACTCACAGGCAAACGAATGAACAGTTTGGTTATGAGCAGATTTGTGTCTGGCTTGAAATACGGACAGGGAGGAAAAGACAAGCACACACAGCTGTCTTTGCTTCAGAGCGAGCCATACCCAGTGAATGCTCCTCAAACCAACGTCAAGATGCTGACTTCTCATGGACTTTGTTATTTGTACACAACGGTTCGCTTATTGCTCCCAATGCACTTGTGCCTGTATCGTTTAAACAAAAGGAGGTGCAAAGGAAATTATAAAGCCACAGGTGACAAGGCTAAGGAAAAGAACACTTAGCACTTAGAGCAGCTTCATTTTCAAGGCAGATTAATTAACCTTTACCCTCACAACACAAACACACTTATTTCAACGTTACAGGGCAAGACTAGGGAACCAAAAGGCAAACGGCCCTGCTTGCCACAGAGGCCGCCGGTTCCGCGCCCTCAGAGCGGGACCACGAACCCTGAGCACCCGCAGCAGCTCGGGGGGCTGTGAGAAGGGGATATTGTGTGAGAAGGGATTTTCCCTAGCTGGCCGCAACTGGAGCGTGGACTCTCAGGCTAGGGTCTGGCGATATTTATAGAGTTTCGAGCACTTACTTAGTTTGCCCCCACAAGCAGAGCGGCCCCAGACCCGCAGTGTCCCGTCCAGCCCGGCCCCACTGCACCCCACACCACCCCGGGGCAGGGGCACAGGCCCGGCCCAACCCCGCACTCCTCAGCTGCC
>NW_010202397.1:0-47085 GCF_000695765.1 Mesitornis unicolor
TGTGGGAGACTGTGTCAAAGGCTTTACTGTACCTAAAGTGAAAGGTGTTACATGTCTTGCAAGAGGGATCATCTTCTGCTTCAGGACTATGTTATCTAATGCTCAATTCTGTCATTTATATGAAGGGCCAGTCCACCACTGGCCCATAATGAATGTTTGGCTTCAAATATACTTTGTAGCTTTGAGTGTCAGAGCTTAATTGCAAAATGTGAGGGTTTGGGGTTTTTTTACAAGTGCTTTTCTCATTCATTATTTTTATACTGGAACAAAAATGAGGAATTCAACTCAAGATCTGTCTATCCTCAGACCATAAAAGTTAAATTAAAAATCTGTTTTATACTGGTGAGTAATTAGATGCAAGGATTAGGTTTGCTGTAAGGCTCTATGGCGTTTTTCTAATAAAGGTGAGCTGATTCTTACAGTTTTAAATAACCACATCTTATTTATTGCTTATTTACCACCAGAGAAGTGTATTATTTGTTATTACTACTACTTCCTTTTGGGAAGTTTTTTTTTATAATGGCATTTGTAATACATTTGTCTGTGCACCTCACTGGTCTCTGCACCAAACAAAGCTACAGCTGAGGCATACCTACACAAATGTAACATAGAGTGGAAGACAGGCTGGGGAAAATCACAGTAGTCTTTCCAGGTCCCAGCCTTCTGATTGGCATTTGTGTCGGATTAAAGTGTTATATCATAGAAAAGTCCCTAAATGCTGGTGATGCTATTTATTGGAGCCAAACTGCCATTAAGAAGTACTTGCAACATTGGGAATTTCAGCCCAGCTGGATTCAGAAATGGAGAGAAATACAATAAGGACTGTCATTTTTGTTACCATTTAAGTTGAATGAGTGGGTGATAGCATCTTGATAGCGTGAAAAAAACCTAGACTGTGGAAAGAGCTTTGAAACCGCTGAATGCCAGCTTAGGTGCACCATGAGAGCTCACTTCATGCTCTCTCTCTGTGAGGAACCTTCTCTTTGTTCCTTTTTATGCAGAATGGAATATGTGATCGACCCTCAAACTGTATCTAGCAATAACCACACTGGCAGGAAAGAATGGACATCCTAATGGAAAAAAACTTTTACATACTCTGCAATGATCTCATGTTTTGCTCTGTTCTTATTTCTCGTCCCTTCTCTGACCCCCAATGTTTGTTCTCAGAAAAGGATGACTCACACAACAGAAAATTGTCTGAGGTGAATGCAGGCATCTATGGCATTATTTGTGACTGTATAATGTGCATTTTGAAAGGTTGTACAGCCCTAGACCTTGGTTTAAAAGCAGAAAGGTCATAAAAGGTCAAAGGATTCAGAAAAATGAGTGAAAGATTGCTCTCTGTTGACACCACAGTATCTGAGTACCAAGATGCATGCTAGCTGGTAGAGAAAATGAAAGTGATATTTGTGTCATCTAACACGGATACTTACTTGTTTCTCATAGCACAGTTTCACAGGGGTTTTTTTAGAACTGGAGAATATTACACTCCTGTTAAATACAGGAATACCTCTTGGTGCCTCTCATCACTCAGCTAGGGAAAGCCAGTGACAGGGACCCTCCTATGGTGGACAGGATGCAGCAGTTCACAAGGGTTTCTTTCAGCATCTCACTGCACAAACCCCAGAGGAAGCAGGGAGTGCTGTTCATTTTGAATTAGCTGTATGATGTGGGAAAGGATGGGGCTGATAGCTGTTAACTGCTGTTGAGTATGAGCACTTTACGAATAGCCCAGCCACTCCATCACCCTTTCCAAAACTCATGGTGTGAACAGATCCCCTCCATGGTTCTAGGGTAAGAGTTGCGGTCTGAGGTTGGGATCTTGCAGGGCTTGTTCCCATCCCATGAAATGTCACTGAAGAGAACGAACAAACCTGAGAACTCGACCTTGCATGTCACAGAGACGGAGTGTGCAGACCATAATGATTTGAGTTCCTAACTAAATGGTAGGTGATAAATGGAGAGTTAAATCCAAGCAGCAATGAGTTCATTATGGTACTTTTGCCTCTTCTTTAGCACCATCTTTGAGTTTAGCTGCACTACATCTATCAGCAACCACATGACTGTCATCTGGATGCTACTGTTCTTCAGAGAGTAAGAAGAACAGAGAATGGTGCAGTCTGACAGACATACATTTCAGTTCTGTGCAAATTGTCCAAATAGTCTGTTATTTGAGTCTCTGTTGTCTTTACATTAACCTTATCAGTGCCAAATAGGATCAGCAAAAAAGAATCTCTTTTCTTTATGCCTCCATCAAACAGGCTTTTTAAAACGAAGCAGTAGCTCACAACAATGATTTTTCTTGATGGTCTGGTTGGTACAGCCTGCAAATGAGTTAGCTGTATTTTGTGATCTTGGAGAGTAATATTTGACAGGAGTACTTCCTGAAAATCATAAATAGACCTAGCAGTATGATTATCTCTAACTGGCTCAATGGGATTCTTAAGACAGATTTCAATTGACTTGCTTCTAGAAAAAGAAGGCTGAACTACTAAAATATAGTTTGTGTGCTTAGCTGGGCCTAGCAACAATTTCCTGAATGCCATTGAGACTATTTTGTTCATTTAAATGGTGGTAATTTTTACCTTAAAGGATTGAGGATGTCTGGTTTTAAGTGCTACTGATATACTTACCTTTCCTCCATTGCCAGGATGTACCCATGGCATAAATTTAGAATTGGTAGAATCATAAGGAAGAATCTGAAAATTAGGCTCTGCTGGGGCAAGTTAGGAAACAGAATGTCTGTTTATTTGGGCTAAATTTAGCATGTTGCCACTGTTGTCAACAACTTTCTTGTTGGTGGCATGCAGGATAGCTTCTCTGTGAGCAAGAGGTCCTGGGCTTTATAAGAAAATAAAATCTCAATGGGTGGGGATTTATGATGCAAACTCATGAGGCCATTGCTCAGTGGATGTTAGCGGGAAGACCTGTTGCAAGGATCCTCTTGCTTTCAATCAGCACTGATGTGGGGCCTCAGGCTGTGATAAACGTCTTTGGAGTCTAATTCTTTTGCCACTAGAGATCCACAAGAAAACTAAGGGTACTGGCAGATTGCCACACACTTCAGTTGAAGTTAATTGCTAGAGAGAGAGAATTAATCTTTTTTTCTCCCTCAGAACATGCTTAGCTGTACTTTAATCAAAAGGCAGGAAGTTAATCCAATAGGCAACCTTTTGAGAAAGAAGACTTTACAAAAATGTCATTGTCCATCAGTATTAGGCCTCCAATTCAGATGCAAAGGTCATTTTTATTTCTGCGTGTTTCCTTTCAGATATCCTCAACAGGAGAAAACAGATGCCCAATTTCCTTCTTATATAATCTGTATAGCCTTTTTAGTAGTGTGTGTGGAAATACTTTCTAAAATGTAAGAGGTTGCTTAGTCCACTCCAATAAACAAACTTGTCCTGTTGGTGGCATTTAGAAACTCTCACAACACATTCAGCCAGGGTACACCTCAGAGTTACATGCAGTGTATAGAGAAATGGCTCTAATGTTACCCCATTGCAATTGCACATGATAGGCAGGTTGGATATTTCTTGTCATTCAGAAGTTATTACATTACTTCCTCTCAGGAATCTGATTTTATACTCAGCACTGCCAAACTGTTAGCCCTGCTGGGGAATGACCTCCTGAGATAACTATGGGTTATCTCTTCTCTGTGCTGCCTTCCCATGGCTGGCACTGCTGATGAGGTGGCGCCTGTCTCAGCCCCAGCCTGAGGACACTGGGCAGGAGCTTGTAGCAGGCAACCTGTGTCTTCAGGCCCATATCTTCCGATGCTCCACAGTTTTCCTAACCCCACAGACTACTTGCAGGACTGCTGCTACAGAGGAGGCTTTAGTCACTATAAATGTCAGCCAGTCAAGGAAAGCCAAGGACACGTGCAGCTCCACAGACTGATTAAGTAGGACTTACTACACTTCTCTGCCTTACACACAAATTGAGAGACTTCAGATCATTGAGGTATTTAAAAGATCTCTGTCTCTGCCTCACATGACTTCTCTATGTCTAATAGTGCAGAAGGACATTCATATTTTTTTACTCAGAGGCACTTGATAGCAACTCTTTCCTCTGCACTAAGGAGGCTGCTTCCATGAAGCTCATGGGAACTGAATTGCCCTTGAGATCTTCGCCTTTCTATCAAATCTGAGTGAACTAGCCAAATAAAATACAAGAAAAAATCACAACAGTGAGAAGTATAAAGGCAGGTATCCTGCCATGTTTCCTAATCAAATAAGCTCAGATTTCTGAAGGAAACAAGGACAACTGAGACATTTGGGTAATGTGTTTGCTATTGATCCCCTACAATTATAACTATTTTTAGACTTCATATTTTCAGGATATTTCTTCATTACACGTTGCAAGACTGAGATAATTGTCTAAAATCAGCAAGTATTCATGAGAATAAATTTTTTTGCCTACAACTATATAATGTATTTGAACTCAATGTACTGTCTCCGCAGTCCTTTGGTTCATGAAGATGTACTGCACAAATTGTACTCATCTATATGCATTTTTAATCTTTCATCTTCACTAATGAATTTATCTTGCTTCCGGTTCTCCCATTAAAATCTCTGAAAACAGCAGTCTAACAACTAAGACACAAAGTCACTCTTTAGACTCACTCTTGGTGCGTCTATTACACCTCCCACTGTGAAGCCAATGCAGATTTCACTACCGCTGAGGCCAAGGCCAGGCCTGTAGAGGCTGTTTAGACTGTGAAACAATCTAGCTTGACAGTTAACTCAGACTGCACTACAAAATTAAAGAGAAGACAGAATCCAGTAGGAGTAATGCAGATTAGTTAAAGGGGATAAGGAACCATAAAGACAACGGACTGTGCCATGTTGAAATAGAAATGCTCTCCCCTCCTTCATTTCCTGTTGAACATCTCCATCCTTTTTGTATTCTCTCCTTGACCTCTCCTGTCTTTAACTATGAGATGTTCATCACTCAAGCAGCAGAGCTGTGCAGTCTGTGGCTTTGATCTGAGGGCTTTAGAGGAGCCTGTCATTGAGGTCTCCTGACTGAACTTTTCCCATTGTCCTCCAAGTGCCTCACAAAGGCAGTGAAGGTAAAGTGAATAGATTGTTTTTCAGAGCCACACAAATGGCAATTTCCAGCCCTTACTGTGAATCCTATTATTCCCACTATTGATTGCCCTTGACCTAGATAACTTCCCACAGTTAGGGGAACTCACAGTCCTGTTTCAGCCTCAAGGTCTGAATATTGTTCATCTATGACAGACACAGTCAGGTAAAAAGACTGGCAATTATGGAAATACACAATGTACTGCTTTGGATAGGTGTCTCAGTACAAGAGATCATCATTCCTCATGGGTTCTGAGCCATGCTGCTGTGAATAGAAATCTGAAATGCATACTAGCATGTGTGGTATCAGATTAAAGAGAAGCCAGCAGCAGAAATGTTATATTCAAGTGTTATCATCTACCTCAAACCTGTTTTAGCAGAGGAAGCTCTGTTGTTTAGCATGTATTGTACTGAAAAATGAAAAATGGACTGGTTTCCAGCAGCATTTGATTTTTAAGGCATAAAAACTATCTCAGCCTAATAATGCATATGGACACATAGAGAACAGGAGAAGGAAATCTGTGAATTCTCAGTATAGAAGGAAAAACATAATCTGCAGCTCTTCACGGGTATGTGGTGGGGATGAGGAAATTCACTCTGCATAAGTCTAAGTGAGAAGCCACTCCCTACGTGGCTGAAGATGAAAGGCAATGATCCATGTGAGCCCAGCTACTGTCTGACTTACTTGGGACTGGTGCAGAAACCTGGAGCTTTGTTTAGGCACCTGCCCTGTGTTGGCAGATGTAGTCATAACTTGCTGTGCTCTCTCCATTGCCTATGTCACTCCCCTTACTCTGCAATATTCAGAACTGAAATCAGGCCAGAGATTGGTGCTTTTGTCACAAGGAAGGCCAGCAGGGATTTTGACTGTGGAGAGAACAGCTGCCATAATGCTAAGGGAAGTATATATTTGGAATGAGGACACGAGGAGGCGTACCACCCTGCTTACTGTGCTTGCCTTGGCTGCACGTTGCTCCCTCCTGCATCAGGGATTTTATTATTATCTCCTTGTTGTCAGCAGGCAGTTTGCCTGCAAATGTGCACAAACACACCTGCTGCTGGACACTTTGGTATCGATGTAATTCCAAGAAAATGAAAGCTTCAGCAGTCATGCTGGCACCAGTTATTAAATCAGATCAGCTACTTTCTGTGCACTGAGGACAAAATCTGTTTGTGTTACAGTCCACCTATCTCCCTCAGCACTTCCCCAGACCGCTGCCTCTCAGAAAGGTCACTGTCTCCAACTCTTCCTGATGCAGTTTGGGGCAGAGCTCACAGATTTTAATCTTTTTGCCTCTTCCCAGAAGCATCTGCTGACAAGGCCTGCATGTTGGAGTCTGTGAGTTCAGCTGCTCTAGACAAGCTGGAGCAGATGACAAGCAATGTTATGACAAGAAATTGTTTCTATTTCCCTTCTGTAAGCCAGGAGTGGTAGAGCTCCCCAGGGCAGGTAAAGCAGTGGGTGCATGTACATAGTGTCACCTTTCTGTTGCTATCCAGACTTTGGCACAAACCCACTGTGAAACAACTGAGGATGCCCTGCTTATGCCAATTGATCTCTGCACCTTCCATGATGCCTGATGGTAACTACAGAGCTCACCTTCACGGCTGTACTTTCAGCTGCCCAGTGCTACCAAAGGCAGCTAAAAGTCGTGCCAGCTGTGCTGCCAGCTGAAGCAAACTGGTGTCACCTGGAGGGTAGCAGTGCCAGCAGTGTTCCCCAGGTAGCATTGTGTTGGCACCAGTCCCTTATGCTGCTCTTTTCCATAAGCAAAACCCATGTCTCTCAAGGGTGTGATAGATTACAAAAGCACAGGTGGCCTACCGAGGTACTAATTAAGATGAAAAAGTGTGAAAATCCCAGGTATAAAGACAACAAAACTTCAAGTGGAGAGCCTGAGTCACACCAAGCCTGTTTCATGCCCATTTAGCCAGGGCTGAGGATTTAATTCTAGATGGGGTTCCCTCCCCTTGCCCAAGCCTTAATGAGGGGTAAAAAAGACCTGAGCCCTTCACGTTCTGAGCATCACCTGCCTCCAGTTGCTAGGGTACCCCCTGGGACAGCATTTATTTTGGATGCTGATTACTGTGGGGAGCAGAGAGGACAGCAGTGTAGGCAGTAAAAGCAGGGCTGAGGACAGGACAGGACAGGACAGGGCAGGTTTGGCTCCACCATGCTTGCCCCTGCCCTTCTCAGGACAATACCTTAGAAGATTTTAAACAGGTTTTTAGCAGGACAGGTGGTGGTGGTGGTGGTAAGAGGTTGTTCAGGAAACTTATTTTTTTATGAAAAATTGTGTATTAACAATAATAAACCTTAAGGAATTTTTGCTTTTCAGTCAGTTTCTGATAAGAGCTTTGCTGAAAATCATTGAGTGGGTATTCAACTGGATTTTAGGAAATAATTTTTTAAAAGCAGGCTATAAATTATAACAGAAAAAGGGCTTACTGACACTTTTGACAGAGGCACAAATGCTGAACCATACAGCACATTAGCCTGGAAGGAGCTAAAGTTTCCAGTATCCAAACTAGTTTTGGGTTGTGAGATATGTAAGTCAAGCTCTTTAGAGTTAGTCTTGAGAGATGTGTTGACAGGAAGGGAATTCCCTGTTTCAAAGGAAAGGTCTGAAGTCTTTTCAGGGAAGGGATTAAATACTCAGTTTTAACAACACACATTGTTTTTCTTCTTGTCAACAAACACCACAAGTGTAACTATTTGTAAATGAAAAAGTAATAGTGAATGAACACCAGTTTGAGTTTTTTTAGGCACTACAGATAAGGCAGTGAAGTATTTGCTCATGGAAGGGGAAACACATGGCAAGGAGACTTGCCATCATTCCTCCAGGCAGGACGAAGGAGGATATGTAATATATTTTTCTCCTTCCTCTGCTCACACCAGTCCTATACCATCAAGGCCTGCTGTGGTAACGAGGGTTTAAAATCCTCTACTTCTGTTCAAAAGTGGCTGAAGTTGAGGCAGTGATCCCACAATGTTACCAAGCAGCAGGTAAGACAACACACACCCACAGAGCACAGCGGTGAACACGTGTGTGTGTGTGCGTGTGCATTCACTTCTCAGATAAAGACTACACAGTCTTTCTTTCAAACGCTCTACCTCCAGTCTAAACTCCAAAGCAATCCACATGTGCCTCTGTGAGTTGCAGCATATGTCAACTTCCCTTTCTCTTGGATGTACCTGACCTTGCCCTTCTTCTCATTCAGCAGGCATGACTGTCTGAGGACAGTCAACATTCTCAACTCTTTGTCTACTTGAAAATTTCTCTTGTTGTTTCCAATGTAAGATTTTAAAGCTCTAGTATGGCTAAAGATGAATGAAAAACCCCTGTCACGAGCTCACATATTTCGGGTTGGCACAATGCCTCATAAAAAATGTCCTGATCTATGGTGGAGGATAACTTCTTGGGGCTACTAGGACAGAAATAGTAAGTAATAACATCTATTGCAACATTTTATAACTTGTGAAGATGGGAAGTTTGGTCAATTATGGGAAATTTTTGACATTACTGATTTTATTTTTCTGTTATTTATTAAAGATCATTCTTCTGTTTAAAACTATCATTCATCCAATGACAGAGTGAAAAAAAGCCGAACATCCAGCTGGCAAGGATGACAGACTGTGCAGCTTGAACATTAAACAGGAGGGTGTCAAATGTAAATGGCATGAAAAATGGCATGCAAAACCACCTGTGAGTGGATGTGTCAGTATAGAAATGTAGGAGAACGTGTCCCAAATGGGACCATGGGGTTCCAGACAAACACAGCTCCAGGAAACTGTTGTCTAGTGGATTAACTTTGGGCTGTAGACGAAAATCCCTTGTTTACCTAGATTTTAAACTCAATGCAACACAGATGTTTTCCCTGTGTATGCACAGCAGGTAGTGCAGTGATGTGGCAAGAGGCAGTCAGTGCTGCCTGAACATCTGCAATGAAGGGTAGCATTGCAGATCATAATTCAACCCAGAGCAGCTACTTGAAATACTATTTCCTGAACTACAGTAAGTTCAGAACAATTAAGACAGAAGATACTGGGTAAAATGACATACTGTTAAGTCTTTTTATTAGTATTTATTATTGTTATTGTTATGCACACTTAGACAACTCAGTCACATAAAGTGATTTGTATGAAGAACTCTGTATTGATACTATAAGGTGAGAAAGTGTACACACCACAGTGAAACATTCTGCAGATACAGTCAAATAGGACCTCTGATAGAAGGGATTATTTCCAAGAGCCTATGTACAAATAAACGTAACTTTCATACTATATACAAACTTATATTCACAGAGAATAAACTGGTTCAGAGATACAAGCATTTAATCTAGTGAATAATGATCCATACACATAAACACATGAGAAAAACTGGAATTCTCAGGGGGTTGCCTGGACTGGCTTCCATGGCAATATTTTTTTTTTCAGTTTGAAATGAGTAAGATGGGGGACTTCTTCAGATTGTTTCAACAATAAGTTGAATTTGCAAGATGAAAGGCTATGAAAACTACAAAGTGAAACAAACAAGCTAAAAAGCTTTCTTACAAAAATAGCATCTGATTGTCGGTTATAACACACTACTATTATTTTCACATGACAACACAGTGGCCTGATCTTGCCATCTTAAATGACAGAAATAATTTCTACTCATGTGAGTCAACTCCCAGAGTCAGGACTGCAAAATTAAAACTGTGTAATAGAGATCTTGATAATGGAAATGTACACAAAACTGAGTGAAATCCCTTTGGTGTTACTTAATTTTGATGGGTGATTAAAAGAAATGTTTGATTTCCATTGGATAGCCTGACCCTGAAAACTTTAACTCTCTTGCAAAACAGATGTGACAGAAGTAACTCATCTCTTATAAACTTGCTAAAGTATGAGGAGCTTCCTTTTCTGTGAACTCAGTGGGAGAGCATTAGAGTTATAGGATGATGTAATTGCTTCATTGGGCCTGACTTTGCAAGCATTATATTCCTTCTTCTGGGGTGAACAAGGATGGCAGGATTGAGCCCCTGCTGCAAAGGCAGTGTGCAGCAATTTGTACAGTCCCACAGGGAAGCTCAAGAGTATGAGCAAACTCCACCTGACTTACTCACAACTTTACTAAGGCAAAACCAGATCCTGCTTTACCATACATTTATTTGACAATATTTTACATTATACCTTAAACAGAGACATAAAATGGATTATTTACTTTAAAATTAATGATCCCCTTATTTAGAAACCCCATACTAGTCTTCTGGGTTTTTTATGGCTTCTTTTTGCATTAAGACAACTATGTGACAAAATAAAAGTAAAAAAAAAAATAGTAAAGTGCAAGGTCTTTAAAGACTCATACAAATTCAGTTTGGACTGGTTTTGTGTTTGATGAGGGGTGAATTTACAATAAGTCTACATGAATATGCAATTCATTTATCAATCCTGAATGACATTATTTCTTACTCAGTCTTGTCCTGGGCCACTTATGGCTCATGTAGGAATGATGTGGCCAGCTGTGTGCCTGGTCTACCCAGTGGTTACATGGCTTCTAGGCTAGGGCTGACTTGCATCTGGCCAGCTGCAAGCAGGGGCTCAGTGCCACATTAATGTGATTACATGGCTTCTGGAGAAGACATGGCTTACGTCCAGGCAGGAGCACGGGCAGGGAAACGCACAAACTAGCTGCACCCATCCAGGCAAACAGATACTGAGATGCCATACACTGACAACTAGCGACATGCAGCACATCTAGAGGATGACTTGTCTGGACCATGGGGCTATGATCCACATAGGACTACTGTACTGGATGGGTGCACTGAATTGTGTAACTTCAGTCTGGAATTTACTCTTCCCAGTCCCTTGGGGGAAATGACAGATATCTCAGTAGTGATATTCCTGTAACTGATGGCAACAGATCCAAGAGGATCATTTTATCATCAACCAGGAGTGACATGCACATCTGTTTGGAGGGCTGGAGCAGGATGTTTCTCCACACTGCTGATTACAAATTAACCCATTTGGTAATCTCGAAATGACCTTCTGAAGATACTTTTTCAGCTGCAAGTTCTTGCATCAAACTTCCAGGCAGGAATAATAGAAAAACAAGAATCATGTGCTCAAAGGAACCAACCATGATTCTATCTCAGTTAGTTGTGTCATCATTATTTATAAGAGGTAAAATGGTTTCCAAGAATACAAGTGAATGCAATTTTTCACTTTGTACATAGCTCCCAGGACAAATATGTTTGTTATGCAAGTGCATTTAAGAAATACTGGATCCTAAGATAAAAATCTATATCTTGACCAAGTCAATGACAGAAATCTTTCAGATTTTAGTGGGCCAGTTGTTGGAGAACGGATTATTTCTTTGTTATAAATTAAATAAATCTATCTGGTACAGATTCATATTTGATTCAGAACTTAAGTTATATGGACCATGAGGTGCTACTTCAAGGAATTACTGCTGAAAGAATAATACTTAAAAAAAATTGTATATCCCCTTTTTCGCAAAATATGCAATGACGTAAAAGACAATCAGAGAAATAATCCCTTAAAAAACACCCAAACATTAAGAATATTTCTAAGCATCTATTTTTTTACAGTACTTGGATTAACCACATGTTTAACCTACCGCTTTGTGGACCTCCATATCCACACGCAACAGTACCATGAGTGACAGTGACCATAAACTACTTCAGAGTAGCATATGTGGAAATTACATGGTAGGTTCATTGCCATTACAAATATTAAATGACATCTAGATAAGCTTCTTTATTACCCACTGTGTTTTATGCTTCATAAAGATTATGCAGACAGTCACATCAATTGAATAAATAAGCACAGGCATACAGACACAGAGAGCCTGTCTGCACTACAAGAAAGCACTAATTTTCAGTAAAATAGTTAATTTAAAATACACAGAGCTTTGCTGAAAGATTTATCCATGTCTGCATGTAGTTCTTGAGGGGATCATCCTCATATCACATTGTTTATCATGCTTTTACAGCACTTACCCTACAGACTGAACCATGGTGTCTTCTGTAGAGGGAAGCAGGTTTGGTTTTGTTGTTGGTGTGGGGTTTTTTGTTGTTTGGGTTTCTTTTAGTGGAAAACAGCAGATACTTGTGGGACTCCAATGGTGTTTTGTACTGATGGGGCACATTCTCTTATTTAATTCCAGTGAAGTCAGTGCAGAAAATTTTTAAAACAGGCTACAATATGACCCACAACGCTATTCAAAGGCTACTGGAAATCCCTGTCCAACATTGGTTCTGTTTGGGTGTGATGGTCTCACGGAGAGTTGGCTATTTAACAGGAAGTTGCATTCTTATTTTACTGTGTTGCCAACCTGGTGTTATCCTGAAAGCACTAAGCTAGAACAAGAGCTTGACCATAACACCAGTTTCTGTATTAATTATTCATTTATGCTTCATAAGGATCATTCAGACAGCAGCATCAATTGAATAAATGAGCACAGGCATACAGGCAGGTGGAAAAGGCTTCAACAGCGACCAACTCCCTGTAGAATTTGGGCAGTCTGCAGGACCAGATCCCTACTGAAGTCATTCAGAACTCTGAGTGAAGAAAACAGAAATTTAATTTTGACTTCTAGGTGTACAATGTTGAGAAATGTTCATGGATCCCACACTGAAACAGTTACAAACAATGAGAAACACTGGGAAACTTGCTGTGATTGTAAAAAGTCACATCAAAATGAAAAAAAAGGGAAAAAAAAAGGAAAAAAAAAGAAAAAAGAAAAGAAAAAAGAAAAAAGAAAAAAGAAAAAGAAAAGAAAAGAAAAGAAAAGAAAAGAAAAGAAAAGAAAAGAAAAGAAAAGAAAAGAAAGAAGAGAAAAGGAAAAGAAGAAAAGAGAAAAGAAAATGAATAATTTACTGAACAGAGATCTGACTTTTGTCATTCCTTGGTTTCTTGATTTGAAATGTCAGAATAGTGAATTGGGCATCTTTGTCTATTGTAAGTACCCATATACACAGAATTATCAAGATCTTGCACATGCTCTTTTAGATTGATTTGTTTTATTCTGCTCACTTGGGAAAAGAGTCTTTGGGTCATAACGAAAACCTGTTTTGAGCACTGCAATCAGAAAGAAAAAGTGGTAATTCCTCTGGGACAGATTATTCTGTGGAGCCAGCTCTGTATTTTAGGGCACCTGCCTCAGATGAGCTCAGAATTTGGATTACAGATTTGCTTTCGCCAGATTGCTGTTCTTGTCGGCAGAGGGCACTGTGGGTCCGTGCATACCCACCTGTCCACGGTGTACACCCGGAGAAACAGACGTGAAGAGGCGGGCAGCACTATCGTTAGGACAGGTAAGGATTACGGAGCGATGTAGGATCTTAAATACACAGACAGTTTTTTTCTCACAATGAGAAAAGTTCATACGAAAAAGCACTAAGCAGCAGGAGATGTTGCAAATGTATGGCTAAGATGAAATACTGATTCTGAATGTATCTAGGACTTAATACTTTAGAACAAGACATGAGTAGCAGACATTGTAACTCTTATTTTTTTGCTTTTCTTCATTTTTTCTTCATGATATCACATAATATTAACATTTTAGTAATTTTTAATATGTATTTTTTACTGTTTTCTCTACCATTGTCTTCTGTCAAGTCCTTACTCTCTAAGCAGATACTGTTATATACAAACACATATAATAGGAAAACAGTAAAGGACAAAGGGGATGATGAGTGAGAAGCAAACAGCATGGAACACAGAAAAGCAGACGAGACAAAATGTGCTGAGCCTTCTGTTACACAGCTGTGAGCATGGCATTGCCATTGTGAGCGCAGTACGAATACAAACCAACGCTGAAACAGGTCACAGAAATGCACCAAAATGTCATGAACTCTAACTGCACAAAAGACTTGAACAAACAAACAATGATAATCGGAAATAATTTCTTAACACATATTCCAGTCCTCCCATTTTTTAAAAATCATCCAAACTACAGGAAAGGTGAATGCTTTGTTGCTTTCTCCCTCCTTATTTTTTTTTAGGTTTGGACGTTCTCCTTCTCTCAAGAATACAGTAAAACAATATTGCATTTTCACTCCTTCCTGGGCTTCTTTATACATTCACACTTTCAGCGATACTGAAAAATTTTCATGTAGGTTTCCTGCAGCTCCACTATATTTAAATTGTTAGTTTCTCCTACCTAGTTTCAAAATTTATAAGAGCAAATATGAACTGCCCCGGCTTTGTACATCAGCCGGGGATCTCTCCCAGCAATGTCTATACGTAGCTGTGAAGGTCCTTAGACTCCAAGTAATGGTAAAAGATAGTCACTAAAATATATATCCACTTCAGCAATTAGGCTGTCACGTAACAGTTACTTCTATTTTCTGTATTAAATACTATGCATGAGCAAATTAGCCTTTTTCTTCTGGCATGAAAAGGCAAACTCATAATGATAACAGCATCTGAAAGCCATTGGTACTGTTGTTGGTATTGCTGTGTTAGAAAAAACTGTGTCACATAGTACTTGTACGATCTCTCTGCATGCTGCATTGCTATTAGGTAAGAAGGAGTATCCCCATTCTGCTCTTCGCATGTGAATGCAATGAAAATCTGCACCAGTTACAAAAAGGCCAGGCAATGTGACCCCTTCAGTGCCAGAGATACAGTTTTGGAATCTAAAGAGTTTTGCAAGATGTAATAAACCACCATTAACATCCTGCTGATTGCCTTTACAGACTTGTGATGCAGAGGATCAAAACGATGATGAACTCCCCTGGCTTTGCTGAAATCACATAATACAAATCCACTTATATGAAGAGATGTGCAAGCTCTTCTCTCTCTGTGACTCACACATTCAGTGTATGCTTTCTTCTCAGGAGTTTCAGCAGATTATCAGAAAAATCCCATGCCAGGGTGTGTGCAAGGTGGTGTCTCTACAAAGTTAATATTAGCATTCCCCTTAGAAGATGAGAGCTTTAGGAGTTGAGTATGCTGTGTGTCTGTGTATAATACTACAGAGAATGAGAAGTCTGTGGATATGTACCACAGGCATAAGACAAGCAGTAGTTTTCACCGTTGCCATGCATGTGCAGCATCTCCAGTACTGAGCAGCAGGGATGTTCAGCAGCAGACAAAGAAAATTTCAACGCAGCTGGACGCAGCCCTTCATGTGTGACTGCACTGCCCAGAAGCAGTCATTCTTCAGCTCTGAGATCCACCCTTTATATCCTTTTCTTTCTTTCTCTCTTTTAAAATTGAGGGAGAGGAAATTTACAAATCCATGGGTTATTCTCATAGAAGCTTTTCATCGTGGTTTTTCACTGTTTCACTTTGATAAAGATTTTTTTTTTAACAAATACATAGGATTTTTTATTCCTCGAGAAACAGCACTTTCCATTAGATGGAGACAGGACACTGGATCACTTTGTCCTCCAGGAGGACGCTGACAATCAGGAACACAAAATAAAGCCCAAACATGAGAAGGCCCAGGATTTTATTCATCCTCCACTTGCAGAAAGCAATGGAGAGGATGACAAAGAGCAGCATGATGAAGAGCAGGACAATTGCGCAGAACAGACCATTGCTGCTCACTGTCACCGGGGCAAAGCTGTTAATCACAGCATACAGGAGCCATGGAAGAGGAAGGCTGTTAAGAAACAGAAAAATAAATTGGAAACATTGTACAGGTGCAGAAAGGGGCATAAGAAAGTTTCTGGAGGCACTTCAAAATAAAACCAGAGGCTTCCTACATAAAGTGAGGCATGAAACTCTTGTAATAGGTACACAGATTTAAATTGTCAGCTTGTCCCTGGTTCTTGGGAAGAAAAATAGGGATTTAGGCAACCCAGTCTTCCACCAGTTACACTGGTGAACTATATTTCCCTTGGCTGACAAATCACCTGGCATACTTTCTGTGAGCAGGGAGACCCTTTTCATTTGTTTCTGGATTTCAGGTAATCTGTGGAAGAATCTACTTCCAATCTCTTTCCAAGAGCCTGCATTACAGTAGGGTGAGTTACGGAATCATAAAATGGATTGAGTTGGAAGGGACCTTAAAGATCATCCAGTCCAACCCCCCTGCCATGGGCAGGAACACCTCCCACCAGACCAGGTTGCTCAAAGCCCTGTCCAACCTGGCCTTGAACACTTCCAGGAAGGGGGCATCCACAGCTTCCCTGGGTAAGCTGTGCCAGTGTCTCACCACCCTCACAGTAAAGAATTCCTTCCTTATATCTAATATAAATCGACTCTCAGTTTAAAAGTTGCACCTCTATCCTATACTAATTTCCCTAAGAAAAAGTCCCTCCCATCTTTCCCATCCCCCTTAAGTATATATCCTTGTCATGAAGAATCAGCAATCTCCAAGGCACTGCCTCAAAAGTTTGGCCCTTAAAAGCCCTGATCCACATTTACTGTATAAACCTGTGTTAAAATGTGAACTTCAACAGAACTCCTGCTTAATTTCTATTTCTGTATTTGCTGTCATTGCATTTCTCATCTCTGATGCCACAGAATGAGCCGGAAGATGTCAAGCTGAAATAAATATTTAAGCCACTGATCAGAGCTTAGCAGGCTTAGAAAGCATGAAGAGAGCTGTCAGAGGCTCACAACATTCAAACTTTGAATAAGCAGCTCAAAAGAGAACAATTTATTACAGTCTCAGTACTAACTAACCTAGCCTACTCAGCTCAACTGTGCCATTTCTGTTGTAAATACACCAGGTCTAGCAGATTGGTACAGGACAACAATATTTCCATTGACAGGAAGACAAAAAAATTTAATAAAAGTAAGAAAGCATTGCAAAACCAGAAATGTTTCTTTATGCACTCTGTGTACTCTAAGTTGAGGCACATGGTGGTGAAGAGTGTTTTTACATGTTTTGCAGGTCTGCTGCTTGTAGATGTTATTTTAAACACTTCCTGCTTCTGGATTAATAGAAAAAAGCAGCCCAGGTTTTCTGCTATGTCCAAAGATACTGCCATAGCAGATGGAGTAAAAAAGCCATTTACTATCCACTCTAACTTTAGGATCCCTTTTTGTAACTCTGCAGTTGCTGGTGTAATTTCAGCAGCATAAACCATGATCTGTTTGGTGTCTAGGCTGTTCAGTACTACTGCTATGACTAGACCTGCTCTCCTGCTTGTGTGATAGCAAGAAACAACCAAAGATGGTGAAACTGAGAGTATGGACACGATTGTCAGCACCTCTATCTTGTGTTGAAGATGGGAATGTGGGAATAACGACAGTTTGTCTGTGCATTTTCTGCTTATTTTTGAAATGCTAAGGCATAGATTACAACATTTCTGGACCGGATCTAGCTTAGTTTCAAAAGGTCAAAAAAGAATTTGAATTCCAACTGCACGCCACACATTATTACCCTAGAGCTGCCGTGAAGTAGTAAAGTGCAAATTCCACATTTCTGCACAGTTGCTTCACGTAAGCTACAAGGGCTACAAAGATGATGAGAGGATTGGAGCATTTCCCTTATAAGGAAAGACTGAGAGAGCTGGGTTGGTTTAGAATGGAGAAGAAAAGACTTAGAGGATATTATCAATGCTTATAAATAAAGGGCAGGTGTCAAGAGGATGGGGCCAGACTCTTTTCAGTGATGCCCTGTGACAGCACAAGAGGCAGTGGGCACAGTAAGGTCAACCTGAACATGAGGAAAAACTTCTTTACTTTGAGGGTGACAAAGAACTGGAACAGGCTGCCCGGAGAGGTTGTGGACTCTCCTTCTCTGGAGACATTCACCCGCTGTAGGTGAACCTGCTTTAGCAGGGGGCTTGGACTGGATGATCTCCAGAGGTCCCTTCCAGCCCCTACCATCCTGTGATTCTGTGATTCACATTATCAGGGCTATATGAAGGGTCCTTTGCGTTAACAGAGAATCGGTTTGTAATTTAGGACTTGCCAGGTATATAAAAAAAATCCCATGTCAACAACAGCCTGAATGAGTTACACAAGACAATGACATTCTGTTTTTATTACAGCAAACTTGTTGAATACTGCAGAGGCAACAAATTGCTTTCAATCATCATTTATAAGGAAAGCTCTAGTATAAGCATAATGAGTGGTAACTCATTACTCATGAAGTAAACAATGGCAACCTGACAAAATCAGAAAAAGCTTCAGAAACTCCTTCTTGGAACAATGCCCTTGCATACGTTTTTAAGTGGAATTCACTTGCCCCGTCAGCTCCACAATGTATCAAAGCAAGAATTAAGCAACAATTTTGTAACAATTCCGTCATGCAAATGTCTATAAACTTCTGAGCACTTGAAATAGTAACATCCATTGCATATTTGCATCACTCTCCTTTTAAAGCATCAATTGCAGGAAATTGTTGTAGGCAACACCTCAGCAACACCACAGCAACATGCTAAGAACAAAAGACTTGTTAAAACAGATGCAATTTTCCTGCTGTAGGACTTACCCCACTGTGATGTCAAATATGTTGCTTCCAACAGAACTGGATACAGCCATGTCTCCCAGACCTTTGCGTGCTACAATAACACTGGTAATAAGGTCAGGAATGGATGTGCCAGCAGCTAGTATAGTCAGTCCCATGATTTCTTCGCTAATACCAATGGTCTCTCCAACCTAAAAGAGTTTAAGCAAAAAGAGCAAAACAATGTCCTGCAGTGAAGGAACGCTTTCTGCTGTAACCCTGTTTAGCAGGAATATTATCCTGGAGCTTGCTGACTAGCTTGGAGAATACAGGCAATATTGGAGAATTACTCATTTTCACAGATTTCCACATTTCAGGAGAAAGATAAGATTGTCAAATAGAACCAGTAGGTATTGACAAGTGGTTGCTGATGGCTCTGATGTTACCAGAATGATCAAGTCTTGTGGTTAGAACAACCACAGCTCTCTGAACTACTTTCCATTTACTGAATAGTGATTTACTTCATTCATGGATGCAGCTCCTAAAACGAAGCACTAGTCAGCATGGGACACGATGGACTCTGATTCGAAACAACCTCTCACAGTGCAAAACACATGCCAGGCTTGTATTTTGTACCAGTATCATCTCCTTACCTGATGTGCCCACCAGACCATTAAGTAAGAAAAAAATGCAATCCAGCTGATTGAGCCAAAAAACGTGATAGGAAAAAATTTTCTTGATTTCTGAAACAGAAACAAAGAGAAACAGTGAACACCTGTGTTGAGGACTGATGTGCTTGTTGTACACCTATTTTCTTCTCAAAATGAGAGTGGCCTCTCATTTTTTCTGATCATCTCTTCCGACCAACTATTCTGATGATCATCAGATGATCAAAATAAATGTCAGGAATGTTAAGAAACTGACTCCTCACACTGGTATATGCTTACCTATGTCTCATTCTTCCAGTCACCTCGGTTGTAAAATAAAATCTCCTAACAACTTGTATGACAAATGGCAAGTTTTGGGCTGTCACTTGTATCCTATTCTGTTATGCCGCAGTTTGCATATGTGTTTAGCTGAATGGTGGCTTGGCTTCTAAATTTATTAATAACTTCATGCTTATTCAGAAAGAATGTTTTCAAATTGCTAAAACCAGTACCTTTCATTCGCACATCAATAACTTTGTGCAACACCTTTCACAGTCAGTATAACAAAAGCTGCCATATGACAGCTGAAAACCTACACACCTAAAATTTATTAGGGCATTTACGGGAAACTACCTGCTTTCTCAATTAGAACAGAAGATATATTAAGCATATATTTGCCATGCTTTTTTCTGTGTTTGTGATAAAAAAATGTAAAACACACTTTGAGGCCCTCCAATGAACTAAAAAATATGTGTAACACCAAAGTAACTTCATCCTTATTTTTAGTGTCTCCCTTACTAATGTCATAATTCGAATAGTTAATGTTCTTGCAGCCAATGAATGGATTATACTCAGATTTATGATTGACTTTGTTCTTTCCAGTCTTTTGCATCATCCATATTTCTTACTGACTATCTAGATCTATATAACGAAAAGAGATATAGTTAACTACTAGAGGAAGAAAACATGACTGCAGTACTGTACCAGGAAATCACTGTCTAAATCAAATTAGTGTTTAAAATGAAATTTGTACTGTAAATGAATACTACCAGTCTTGAATGAAATCACATTCTTTATGGCTATCTTCTTTGTAAACACAGATCCTCACCCCACATGACTTCTGATGTGCCACTAGCAGAGTCCTACAGCTTTTTCATGAATAACCAGTAGGACTGCTTGCAGAAGTAACTTATATCACTTTGAATACCTGCTACAGCTGCTGCTCGATCCTGTGCTACCTCTTCCTGTTAAGTCCTTGCTAAATCCACTTCTTTTTTTGCTCTGCATGGGCCTCCAGATTTTTTTAGGTAGCACACCTTGCCTGCTCCCCTCTGCGCCTCATGATGTGACCCTGCTGTACCAGGAGACTCACTAGCCTGTGGTGCTGTGGGAGCAGGCAGGACTGCAGGGCTTTCCCTGAGCATGACTTTTGGAGAGAAAATACTGTTTTGATTTTAACAACTCAGCTTGCTCAAGCCATGACAAAGCCTTCTTTTTTAGGGAGTTTACAGAGCTTGCAATAACAGACACAAGAGGCATTTATATGGGATAGCCTCATGTTTAGGAACTGATCGGCATGAGCAGCTGTGGACTAAGAGGTGCTCAGTGAACTGAGCTGGTCACTAGACCCAGTCATGTGGGAAAGACATGGCCTTTTGTCAGCTCAGTCAGAAAAAAGCAAAGCTGATCTGCAGCTCGTTGAATTTGTGTAGACTCTTCCTGCTGTTGTAAATGGAATGAGATCAGGTCATTACTGGTGGGAAAAAGGTAAACTCAGCAATCCCAATTGTACACACTCATCCACAGGACAGGACAATTAAAAGGTTCATTATCTGCAGTATCAGCAGTTGCACATACTCATTCTCTGTGGGCGCTTTGCATAATGGTAAATGTCCTCCAGAAAACTGAGATCGTAAAATTGCCTAACATGACCTATACAACTCCACAATTGAATATACATAGGAACACACATTAAAGATGGTGCAGATTTAACAATGTTCCCAGCTTCCCTCATATATAAATAAATAAATAACAGAACTTTCATTGGAGTAAGTAAATCATTCCAGTAAGTCTTATTTTTTCAACAAATTCTCTTTAAATGTAGGCATAAATACCCCCAATGGCACCTGGAAATATCTTTTCCATATCAATTCCATTATGGCCACAAGCTCTGTTTCTAGAACTGCCCAACCAATTTTGGTTGGTCTGTTTCTTAACTCCTCATGGATCAGAGTTACTTTTTCAAAACAGTTCTAAATTTTTATCAGATCAGAAAATCTGATAACAAGCTTCTGATGTTAAAACCTACTTAGAGGGAATTTTAATTCTAAAATCAAAACTTTACATGCACTGGGGGACAGAAGACCTTAGTCTGAAAAAGAACACATAAAGATGGCTATTAAAATAGCGATCTGACACCACTGGGAGCAGAATTGAGTCCTGAAGGGACAAATGAATCTAAACAGCAACTTCCTGGTTTTTTTTTTTTTTTAGACTAAATAGCTAGCACTTCTGTTTCACCATTTCAGTAGCCAAATCTTTCAACTTTCAACTTTCAACTTTTTTTGTCTTCTTCATGAAAACCAGGATTTTCTGGTAACACATATGGTGAATGTGATGATGAAGCTATAAGCTTGTTGCAGGTGATCACAAAATCTACACAGAGTACCTGATAGCAGTGCAATCTGAATAATCACTATACAGCAACTAAGATATAAGCCTCCTGAGTCAATGGACCACAAGATAGGGACAAGGTGGTTAAAGTCCCTCTCACTGTAAGGGAACATCACATTCATGACCACCTGAAGAACCTGAACACACATAAATCTATGGGACCTGATGAGATGCATCCCAGAGTCCTGAGAGAATTGGCTGATGTAGTTGCCAACCCACTTTCCATGACATTTGAAAAGTTACGGCAGTCAGGTGAAGTCCCTGGTGACTGGAAGAAGGGAAATGTTTGGCCCATTTTTAAAAGGGTAGAAAGGAGGACCTTTGGAACTACCAACCTGTTAGCCTCACCTCTGTGCCTGGGAAGATCACAGAACAGATCCTCCTAGAAGTTATGTTAAAGCACATGAAGGACAGGGAGGCGATTCGAGACAGCCAGCAAGGCTTTACCCCTTTACCAAGCGTAAGTCCTGCCTGACCAACCTAATGGCTTTCTACAACGGAGTGACTATATCAGTGGACAAGGGAAAAGCAATGGATGTCATCTATCTGGATTTCTGCAAGGCCTTTGAAATGGTCCCCCACAAAATCCTTCCTTCTGAATTGAGGAGATGCAGATTTAATGGGTGGACTGTTCAGTGGACAAGGCATTGGTTGGATGGTCCCATCCAGAGGGTAGTGGTCAACAGACTGATGTCCAGATGGAGATGGGTGACAAGTGGTGTCCCTCAGGGGTCCATACTGGGACCAGTGCTGTTTCATGTCTTCAGCAATGACATAGACAGCAGGATTGAGTGCACCCTCAGCAAGTTTGCAGACGATACCAAACTGAGTGGTGCAGTTGACATGCCAGAGGGACAAGATGTCATCCAGAGGGACCTGGACAAGCTGGAGAAGTGGGCCTGTGTGAACCTCATGAGGTTCAACAAGGCCAATTGCTAGTTTCTACACCTTTGGGTCAGGTCAGCCTTAAGTATCAATATAAGCTGGGGGATGATGTGATTGAGAGCAGTCCTGCTGAGAAGGACTTGGGGGTACTGGTGGATGAAAAGCTGGACATGAACCAACAATGCACACTTGCACCCCAGGGGGCCAACCACATATTGGGCTGCACCAAAAGAGGTGTGGCCAGCAGATCGAGGGAGGTGATTCTGCCTCTCTACTCTGTTCTCGTGAGACCTCACCTGGAGTACTCTGTCTAGCTTTGGAGCCCTCAGTACAAGGAGGACATGGAGCTGTTGGAGGAGGTCCAGAGGAGGGCCACAAAAATGTCCCAAGGGCTGGAGCACCTCTCCTGTGAGGACAGGCTGAGGGAGCTGGGGTTGTTCAGCCTGGGGTAGAGAAAGCTGTGAGGAGAACGCATTGTAGGCCTTCAGTACTAAGAGGGCCTATAAGAAACATAAGGACAATTCTTTTTAAGAAGGCCTGCTTTCACAGGACAAGCAATAATGGTTTTAAACTAAGGGAGGGTAGATTTAGACTGGAAAAAAGGAAGAAATAAGGAAGAATTTTTTTACAATGAGGGTGGCGAAACACTGGAACAGGTTGATAGAGGCACCATCCCTGGAAACATTCAAGGTCAGGTTGGACAGGGCTCTGAACAACCTGATCTGGTTGAGGATGTCCCTGCTCACTGCAGGGAGGTTGGACTAGATGACCTCTAAAGGTCGCTTCCAACCCAAAACATTCTGTGATTCTGTGACTGGCTTACACAAAACTAATACAGCAAAGCTGTACTGGCCAGTAATAGCTCTCTGTCAATGTGATTATATATACCAAACAGTTCTTGCAAAATAATGAGACACTGACTATCTGAATCAGACACCCACAGTATTTGGATGGCTAAGAATGATGAGTCAGGAACTTTGCAGCATATGTATTCCTAGCCTATAATAGCCAATCCTCTCCAAGTAAAATTAACTTACAAGTAGCAGTTCAAGATTAAGAGTACTTTAATAGGCTTAACAGTTTAATTATCTATTTTAAAAGAGGAAACAATTAAACTCAAAAAGGGCAAAATTTAAAGCTTGTACATATTACAGGTGATGAAATCAAGAATGGACTCCATAGAAGCTGCTATATAATTTGCATATAGATGAAATTTTTACAAAGCAGTAATTAGAGTGCTGATTTTTTTTTTGGATGCTGGATTTTATTTCCAGAGTATAATAATAATCATCCTTATTTCATAACTAATGACAACATTCTTTTGAGATTTATCTCATTGCAACTCCTTGGCTCTTGGAAATAAAGAGGGCTGTCAATTCCAAGCATTTTCCTAGAACAATTAGTCAGAGACAGCAGACAGCAATACTTCTCTCCACCTCTTCTAGTAGCTGTTGTGATGGTTCCCTTGTAAAGACAGAGAGCCCAGTTTATTATCAGTTGGTTTTGTTGTGGTCATGGTATCAGAAAAATAAGAAAAGCCATAGCTCATTCAGTTTGCATGCTATTTTCTTTCAACAAAAGAGAAAGAATTTTGTAGTTTCACTGTAGATTGGTTGGATTGGTACTGTTCCTTTCTATCAGCAATCTTAAGGACATTTTTCTTGGTATAATTCTATATTGATTTCATGCCAGTGTCTGAAAAAGAGGACTTTAAGTAGCAACAACGATCCAAGTATGAATATTTTTCTTCTAAGAGCTTGATCCTAAAGGATAATGAATGCTTAATAATTTGCAAAGTTAACTGTCATAATTTTAGTCAGTATTATTACCAACATCTTTACCTTTAACCTGAATGAATCATATGTTTGTCTTGTACATAAATTTATCTGCATTGCTAGCTTTGATTTTTCTTTCATACTTGACAGTGCTTAAATCTGATTACTCAGAACCTGCTCCCATAACTGGATCTGTGCAGGAACATCTTGTCCTTGTCCCCTTGGCAACAGTGCATCTCTGCATGGCAACAGGAGTTCATGTAAGCTGTACCTCTTTGTTGGTAATGGGAATTTGCAGAGATACAATGAACAAGTATCCCCATATGGGTCCAGTGACAGCAGGACTGGAGCCTTGATAGCCATTTTTCTGGCCTGTAGCACAAAAGGATTGGCAGTGCAGTATCGCTATAACAAAAGAGATGTCATTCAGTATCTGCTATTGGCCCACTGGGCCAGCGTGGTCACATCATTTTGCTTTTAATCTTTCAATAAGCCTTACTGCCGGAGGTGGACAGTTACTTCTGTGACCTTTGCAGAGCCATTGGGAAAATGAACTATCAGTACACGAAAAATACCTGTTACTGTTCAAAACACCTAAACAAAAAGTCAGGTACAAAATTCCCCAAGGGCCCACCTACCTCTACTTCTGCCAGCAAAAGTATTGATGTCATAGTAAGAATTTTAATATGTACTTGTTGAATGTGAGCAGACATTATTAAGGCACTAAACACATATTAAAACATGTTAGCTATTGAATCAGCTGAAGAGTTAGTTGAACTAATGCATAATCTACTGTAAGTATATAAAAATCTGTACACCAGAGCATAGTAAGGCAGCAAGGATTTTGCTAACCTTATAACCAGAGATCTTGTACAGAAAAACTTTTTTCTGGAGCTTCTGGGTCTCATGGAGTTAAATATAGCTTGGCATAATACAATCAATCTTCATTATGTGGAGATAAAATATACTTCGGAAAAGAGACTCTAGGATGAAAGGAGAACTCATTTTTGAAATGTGGACACCCACAGAGGATGTCAAAGGCTCCATACAGTCTCTCAAATCAGTTTATAGCACACAAGTGTTCATTTTACATATACAAATGCTAATCTAAGCATCCTGATGCAGAATTTAGGTTTTTGTCTAAAATTACCACAAATCAAGCCCCTGACGGTAGACCTACTTACAAAATCTATTTAAATATTATTTTGGGTTTGCTTTAACTTTTGCCTCACAGATTTCATGGAAAGTTGTTTTCTGATGCACATGCTGAGCTATGCTATTGGGCTTTGTTTTTGTTAGGAAGGGAATAGCAGAGATGGCACACAGGCATAAGTGAGAATATTTTAGAGACAAACACACTAATGAAGCATCCTTGATAAGTTAGACAGTTTATGCAACCATTCTTTGACAGCAATGTTCAAAGTAAGCAGCTTGTCACACTGATACAGCCTGTTACCTCTCCTGTAATTACTACATGTCATTACAAACTACATTTCTTTTACTTCTGTATAAAAAGCTATTCCTTTCAGGGAATTAAATTTTAAAACTCTGTTTCTCATTGAGGTATCTGGTCTATACAACTCTGCTAATCTTTTGTGTTACAGCAGGGTATTTTAGCTATAGAACGTCAGCACACGAGCTCTGTTGTGAACAGTACTAGTGTTAACAATTGCATATATCACACAGTTCCAAAACCACTGTTGTAACAACTGTTCTCATTTCTACAGTATAGAATATTGGATAAGTTAACTTCAGATTTTCAACATTCAAAATAATGCACATATTTCTTAGCAGTACTTGCTCATTTGGGGACAAATGATGAAAAAAAATAGAGAGGTGGTTTTGAATGATAAAAGGAACGGTTAAATATAGAAATAAACAATCCTGAAATCCATGTAGTATGCCCTCTGTGTTACCAAACAAAGTGTTTAGCATAGTTATTTGAAAACTTCCAAGAAAACAAAGCTTAAAGATTGGAAGGGAAAATGTCATTTTATAACCTTTGAGAAACCTTTATTTAAAAACCAGAGGTCTTATTTTAGCTTGTTTCTTGCACTGAATTGCAGTTTTTCAGTGTGTGGGATAGGCAAGTTTTTCAGTGTGTGAGGAGTAAAAAAAAGTCAGGGTGTTGACTTATAACCATATAACCTGTGCTTCCCTCTCTTGCAGCAGTTTTAAATCTATTTTTGATACAGAAAAGAGATTTAAACTATACTAAAGGATTTTTTAATGTCCTTTTTTTCCTTTTACTTTTCATGAGCCTCCCCAGTCAAGTCTAGTTGTATATGTGAATATGAAAGTGGTAAGACCTCACACCTTGTCACAATAAGTAATTTGTATTAATAATCAGTCTTTACTTCAAGCTGTGTTTGGGACAAAGTTAGCAAATATTTTACACATGGAAGAACTCAAGGATCTCGTCCTAGCATGAAAATTAAAAGATGACAAGTAGAAGACAGAGGTCTAGTAGAACATGCATTTAAAAAAAATGTGTACCATTATTTTTGAACCACAGAGTTCAGTTTTTTAGCCAGTCTAAAATCTTTCCAGTTGTACCTTTTAAGGCACTGCAGATGGACGGACTCCCTCAGTACTTATGTGATATTCAGTGGAGATCTATACATGCAGTTGTGAAGGCCCCAAAGAAGTTTTAGGAGCTTTTGCTTTGTGTCATAAAGTATTAGTGAACATGAACGGTAACCTTTATAGAGCTATTACCAACCAGTTGCCCATAAGTACCCATCTGAAGATTTGAAGACCGATGTGATCTGTTCTTCAAAAAGGAAACTATTTAAAAAACCATTAGTTCTATTTTTACATTAATCCACTACAGTCACTTTTTTGCATTTAGCTAGAGAACCACCCTTTTGTGCAAAAGAACCTGACTTAACAACAACAGTTACTTACAGGTTTTCTGACATCTGGGAGGGAAACCCACAGTGGAAAAACAATGGGTAGTACAAGAAGGTAGGTCAGCTGCTTGCGTGGGGTGTCAGGCCAGGCCAGGCTGAGAGGCTGGTCCTCATCCTCTTCATTCTGTAAGAAAAGCCCCAGTGAGTAGAGTATTGAAGTGGATGAATTAGGTTAGGGGTCCTTTACAGAGGAGTCCTGAGGACTGTGCTGTGTTTCAGTGAGAAACAATGTGGTCTGAGAACATTGCATTAACACCACACCCATCTAACAACATCAGCTACGACACAGTAAAAGGATTTTTGGCCAGTTTATGAGGTAACCCTACAGCACAGGCTACCTGAGGACATCTGTTCACAGCTATGCTGACAGTAACGCTGGGCCCTTAGAATGCACAGAGCAGTGTTGTTGCCTTCTCCCTGGAGAATAATCTCATGCCTCTGATATGTCTTCCCAAAGGCTCTCCCTTGGGATGTGGGCTAGTCTAGTCAGGGATCAAAACCGGATTGGACTGCGTCAAGCCTGGCCACATATATATATATAGAGAGAGAGATAGAGACAGACATAGAGATAATGTGTGCATGTGTGTGTACACAAACCCAAACATATATATGCATATATATAACAGAATTATGTATATGTGCATATATATATGTATACATATCTCTAACTTTTTAAGCTTTTGTGAGTAATTGAAAAAGTTACTATTTAAGTTATATATATTTATATGTATCTTCTTGTTCATAGGACCACAGAACAATTCAGGCTGGCAGAGATCTGAGGAACTCCACTGCTCAGCTAGGAGGTTAGACAAGGCCGCTCAGCGCTCTGCCTAGTCAAGCTGTGAAAACACCAAGGATGGAGATGACCCAACCACCTTGGGCCCTGGCTCCACTACTGGCCTGTCCTCATGGGGAAAAGTCTCTTCTGTTTAGATCAGTCACAGCACAGCAGTCTTCTTAACAACTTAGTGCTAATACTAAAGATGCTCCTTCCTTATTTGTGTAACTGATTTTCACATAAATCTCTAGTTTCCTTTTATGTGTATGCTCTTCACCTATGTATTACATCTAGTGAATCTAGTGATCTAGTACATCACCATCTCTGTTACAAAGTAGGTGTATAAGAACCTTCTCCCATGACATTTTGGCTGCCACACACTTCTCTTTCCTTAGACTGCATCTGCTAACAAAACGGAGCCCTCTCAGACTGCCACAGAAAGCAGGCAAAGTGAGCATGAAACAGCCTTCTGGGTGCATGCACTAAAATAACTTTTTAAGTTTTAACACAGGTAGGCAATGTCTCCAGAATTGCACATGTATCTAACTTACACCACAGAATAAGGCAAAATAATGGCCTAAATGGTTTTTTCACGTAGATGTGTGTAATGCAAACATTGCTAAGCCTGTGGAAAGATTCTTAGAGAGCTCAGTGAATGCTAAAGAAGTCAAAAAATTACTGGAACGCATAAGAGGTATAACACAACCTCTTCATGTAGTGTTCTTGTTTTCTTCTTTTGCAAAAAGATAATAATTGAGAATTCCATCACCTCTGCAGTGTGCAAATTACACTTCCCATAGATTTATAATACACGTTTCTCATCAGCTATTGCTGTAAGACTGCTTACATCATCTTATGACAATGCTATAAGAAGCAGTCATTTGAAAGAGCACATCAGCTATTTTTTCTAAGTAAAAGAGTTACCGATGAAATGTCACCATATGTTGGTATTGTTCATAACATTTTCTACTTATTGCTAATTATGATTTAAGAATGAGTCTTAAGTATTCCACTATTATGAACTCCTGAATTCTTCAACCGCTCAGCTACCTGAACTGATTAGTACCTACAGAAGCAAGCCCAACTCTTAGCTCAGGCTCTTCCATCATGATTGTATCACCTGACACTAACGGACTGGAAGCAAACCCCTATTTGCCACTTGACACATTGACACATCTGCAGACTACAACTGCAGCTGCAGGCTGCAGCTACTTAGACAGTTATGTGTAGATGTCAACAGAAGACAGTATTTTGTTAGCCCCCTACACTTTGAGAAACTCCGAAGTTGCATGACTGTAAGATGATAGTAAAATTAACAGGTCATAATAGATAACATCATTAAAAGATTTTTAAAATGTACATAGGCACAGTTTGTCATGCTCCACACACTAAGGAGGCTCCTGAGCAAGAGGTTAGCTTTTGCTTTTAGCTTTCAGCTCTTCACCAAAGCAGACAGATGATCTGTACTTCACTGCTGCAATCCACTGAAGCCTGACTTTTGTGGGATTGGGCTGGTGCAGGAGTTTCTGAGGCTACTTCCTAAATACCAAATCCATTCCTTTTTCATTCTGGTAGATGCCGCTGGGGTGGGGACAATCAATCTGAGATGGATCAGCTCAGATTTGAAATACGATGACTGAGGTAAAATTTGAGCACAAAGGGACCAATTGAAGGGTTGCCTAGGTAACTCTTTCTGAGTGGCCTGTGTAGTAGCAGACTCAGCTGGAATAAGGCTCCATAAACGACTGTTTCATAAACAACACAGAGTGACAAAGCACTTCCTGAATTGCCATCGTTAGAGATTAGCCATGATTAACAACTATATTTAAGCTTTACATTAGTCTGAGTTTGCACACGAGTCTGCAAAACATACAGAAATTAATACCTAAGTTGGTTTGTGCAGCATCATACCAGTATACACTATACTTCAACACTGGGTCTCATTCTGTTGCCATGCCTGTGTCGAACAGCTAGCATTTGGGCCATCACGAGCACACAGGCAATGCGGATGGCAAAGGGGCACAAAGAATTACATATCACAGAATTACAGAATGTTAGGAGTTGGAAGGGACCTCGAAAGCTCATCCAGTCCAACCCCCCTGCCAGAGCAGGATCACCTAAACTAGGTCACACACGAACATGTCCAGGCAGGTTTTGAATGTTTCCAGAGAAGAAGACTCCACAACCTCTCTGGGCAGCCTGGTCCAGTGCTCTGTCACACTTACAGTGAAAAAGTTTTTTCTTATGTTCACATGGAACTTCCTATGCTCCAATTTGCACCCACTGCCCCTTGTCCTGTCATTTGACATCAGAGACAAAAGCCTGGCTCCTTCCTCCTGACACTTGCCCTTCACAAATTTATAAACATAAATGAGGTCACCCCTCAGTCTTCTCTTTTCCAAGCTAAAGAGACCCAGCTCCCTCAGCCGCTCCTCATAAGGGAGATGCTCCACTCCCTCGATCATCTTTGTGGCTTTGTGCTGGACTCTTTCAAGCAATTCCCTGTCCTTCTAGAACGGAGAGGCCCAGAACTGGACACAATATTCCAAATATGGTCTCAGCAGGGGAGTAGAGGGGGAGGAGAACCTCTCTCGACCTACTGACCACACCCCTTCTGATACACTCCAGGATGCCATTGGCCTTCTTGGTCACAAGGGCACAGTGCTGGCTCATGGTCATCCTGCTGTCCACCAACAACCCCAGGTCCCTTTGTGCTGTGTTACTCCCCAACAGGTCAGTCCCCAGCCTATACTGGTACATAGGGTTGTTGTTCTCCAGATGCAAGACACTTGCCCTTGTTGAATTTCATTAAATTTGTCCCCACCCACCTATCCAGCCTGTCCAGATCTCACAGAATGGCAGCACAGCCTTCTGAAGTGTCAACCACTTCTCCAAGTGTTGTGTCATCAGCAAACTTGCTGACAGTGCACTCTGTTCTGTCGTCCAGGAGAGATTTGCCAGACGTCTCCTGAGAAATCTTGCTCCATCTGTTTGAGATCTGTTCACCTTCAGTTTGCACTGCCTCATCCCTCTCCCTAAGACAAACATCCCTAAAATATAAGGCCAAATTTGAGCTCACAGTGCATATTTTTCTCAACTCCAGGACTCATTACAGATGCTACAGACTGGATCTCCATTTCATATTTTGTAAACCAGAATCAGCATCTGATTTTCAAACATTGACCTTCCAAAAACCAGTGGAAGTAAGGAACTTCAATGCATTTGTAAATCTAGCTTCAATGAATTTCAAAGCAATACTGAACTATCCATTGAGGTTGAAGAAATGAAAGGGAAATAACTTTGTCAGCTATAAAACCATGCAAATGTGAGTGTCATGCTCTGGACTAAGCAGCATTGAAGTAAAATGACTCAGCATGGATTTATGGGAGAGATTGAGTGCACTGCCAGTGGCTCCAGCCTATCTGCAATGTACATAATGAATATGCATTCTTACAGTTCGTAGAAACTAATATTGAAACTATGGCTTTGATTTATTTCAGTCTACATGACGATAACATACTATTCGCAATGTTCAGTATGATTCTTTTCTGCAATGCTAAGAAGAAAAACATAATGATAAAGTGAGAGAGACACTGGAAATCAGTTGCCTAAACACACATATGCTGGTACCATTTTAGATACCTTCTGGTATCACTTGACCTCCAGATGCTTCATCAGAAGTGGAGGATATTTTCCTTGTTTATGAAATACCCACCACCACTATGCAAAAATCTCCATTTCTCTAGGCCAGCTCAGGTGGTACTACCTATCCAACTATAAGCAAATAAGTCCTACCCCAAAACTCAATTCTCTGCTATGACTCTGTAGATAATTAGCTTTAAAGATACTAGGAGTGAACATACAGGAAAGCTGCATTAGTTGACATTATGAACTCTGATGATAATCCGGTATCTACACAAAGTTTCATGTGAACCTCTATTTAACTGCTGCCACAAAAACACAGGTCATATTATAATCAAGTAAAATCTGAAGCTGTACAAACAATTGCAGTTCTACATTTCCAAGTCCATTTGTTGATTTTGGCTGAAAGAATTGTCCAGAATATGCTAAAAAAAGCTGGTTGATATGTAAGGACGATCTCCTCTGAGTCCAGTGCATCATGAGAAGAAGGAAGGCAGGCAAGAATTCCAGAAGGCCTGCGTGGATGAACAAGGAGCTCTTGGACTTACTTGGGCACAAAACGAAAATCTATAGGGTGTGGAAGTGAGGACAGGTTAGCTGGGAGGATTATAAAGATGTTGCCCAAACAGCCAGGGATCAGGTTAGGGAAGCTAAAGCGCAGATGGAATTACATCTGGCCAGGGACATAAAGCAGAACAAGAAGAATTTCTATAGGTACGTCAGTGATAAAAGGAGGGTTAGGGAAGATGTGGGGCCTCTCTGGAAGGAAAATGGAGAACTGGTCACAAGGGATACAGAGAAGGCTGAGGTGCTCAATGACTTCTTTGCCTTGGTCTTCACTGGCAAGAGCTCAAGCCGCACTGCCCAAGTCACAGAAGGCAAAGTTAGGGACTGGGAGAAGGAAGATCCGCCCACTGTAATTGAAGATCAGGTTCGAGACCACCTAAGAACCTGAAGGTGCACAAGTCCATGGGATCTGATGACATTCATCTGCAGGTCCTTAGAGAACTAGTGGATAAAGTTGCCAAGCTGCTATCCATCATATTTGAAAGGTTGTGGAAGTCTGGTGAAGTTCCTGATGACTGGAAAAGGGGAAACATAATCCCCATTTTCAAAAGGGGGAAAAAGGAAGACCCAGGAAACTATCGACCAGTCAGTCACATCTCTGTGTCTGGCAAGATCATGGAGCAGATCCTCCTGAAGACTCCTTCAAGTTACATGGAGAATGAATTAGACAGAAGCTGCTTTAGATCTTCTTATGTAATAGCCATTAATATGTTTCCATGAAATTCTCATTAGCTGTCATAATTCTTTCCACTTTTTATTATTGTCTTCTCATTTTTTCCTGTTTGTGTTTGAGACTGTCTTTTTTGTAATATACGCATTTGCAATGCTGAATATTGTATGTATGCTCTCGTCTAGATGGGACAGACATGGTATCCTAGCACAAATTAACCAATAATGATAAACAAATCAATTATCTAACAGGCAAATGCTCTCCTTGCATATCCTGCCGGGGTTAGTGGGGTACATCTTTAGACAACAAAAAAGTATACTTATGATTCCTTATTTCAAAGAAATTAGATTGGAATTGTCATGTGACTCTGAGTTCTCTGTTATGCCTCTGTAATAAGTATTATTTTCTTTCAAACCTGTCTATGTATATTCATAATTCTGTTGTTGCTGCTTCAATTCTTTTTCCATGTAACTCATTACACATAATGAAAAAGCTACCAAATCTCTGGACCCTCCATTTTTCACAAGTTTTTCATCCAAGAACATCTATGTAATACTCGTCTGTAATCCCACAGAAGAAATCTCTTATTGGTTTGGTCAGGACCAATCTGACAGCTTCTCCCAGTCTCCCAGGAAATTTTTTCCAAACAGAGGAAATGATGTTGTGTTTCACATTACATAAACAATACAAACATATGGTGACATTTAATCAATAACTATTTTGTTTATAAACAGCAGTTTATAGCAAACTCCATCTGCCAAAGACACAATGTAGCCATTGCTTCTAGCAAACATCATAAAATTACTGTCTCCAAGGATGCTTGTGCTCATACTATCTCAGGAAGAACAATTGCTTTTCTGGCACATCAAACTGCATTTTTATACTTTTTCCCTGACAGTAGGACAAAATGGAAAATAAGTGCAATGAACCACCTCAGACTTCTCTGAAATACTGAATCTGCCACTATTTACTAACTAGTATAACTATGTATAACAGCTCTTCCATATGATTTATAAATATTATATTCTGAGGATTACTCTGTTAGCCCAACTAAGCTGAAGAACTGAGCTATAAATACTCATGCTTGTACAGTTCTTGCGCATTTTGACTTCTGATATGATTTATCAATACCGAATTAGCATTAGGACTTGAGAAGAAAAGAAACTGCAGATGGGAACTATTTGCAGTTCAATTTGCTTATGTTAAAGTATAGACACTATACCACCTATAAAAAGGCAATTTCTCTGTTTGCCTAATAGTGCTGCAAAAGATTGTTGAACTTTTTTTTCACTTGGAAGTGAAGAGCCCTGTACAACCCAACTTTTCACAATGAGTCAATCAAGAAAAAATTATGATGTCTCAAAATGTTACCTGTCTCAGAGGTTAAGTACTGATTTTCAGAATAGTGATTGATTTTTTTTCTTTAGAACAGCAAATCTCACATTAATTTATCGCACTAGAAAGGCAGAGGACAAAGGCAATTGGAGCCCCCTAGTGAATTCTGGAACAGTCTCAAGTCTCTGCTTTGGGTTTCTTGTGGGTAACTTGGATCACTTATCTATCTTCTCCTACTTGTAATTTGGAAAAAGAAAAGTGAAATAAGGTGAGATAGTAAGCCTGTATAGTAGTATGCAACTTCTATGGAGTAACTAGAACAGAAAACAACATCATTCCTCATGAATTCTTGAGTAAAACTCAAGCAGGGGGTAAAAGTATATCCCTGAGCTTTCAGAAGGCATTCTGTATATATGGATACTCTTCTTAGGGTAGCTAATTTGTATTAATTCCCTCTGCCCTGTGAACTCCCTGAAAACAGCGACCTTTTGAGTGGAGCCTATGGGAAGGAGTAAGGCTCAGGCAGGTATTTGCTGCAGATTCTGCTACTGCTGCTTGTGTCCTCTTGGGCTCTTGCACAAATGCCTGAAACCACAGCTCCCAGAGCTGATCTGCATTTTTTTATGCCGATGCTACTGCTAGAACTCTTTGGGGAATTTGAAAAGAAATACTCAGAATGCAATAGTCAAAACTGCAGTCAGCCCTCCAGGAGAAGTAGCAGCTATGGTGTGATGGAGATAATTCTGAAGAATAAGCCTTTGTCTTCACACCATTTTTCACTGTCCCAGTAAGTAAATCACACTGGTATAAAGCAGAAAAAAATGTGGAACAGGCAACTGAGTAGCCTTGGAAAAATAAAGGTCAATCCCTTTTGATGACAATACCATCCTCATTAAGTTACAAAGAGCTATACTGGCAAGCAAGATGCAGGCATTCACTTTAGGCTGTGACAATTGAAAAGAGACTTTCAGGCATACTGGAATATATCATGGCCTTACAACAAAGGCTGCTCTACTCTCCTCTACCGTCTCCCTAGAAACAGAAATGTTTAATATAGGCCAGAATCATACTCTGAGACAAAGAACTTGAGTCAGATTCACATCACGCTAATCTGATACAAAAGAAGTGCGTTCTCCAGGGCAGGGGAGAGATCTGCCCCCACCACGGGCTTTGCCCTGAAACACAGCCCACTGTGCTGCTGTTCTTATTGGGGAAGGCAAAACATGCTTTGCCACGCTATTGCTCAGGAAAACATATTGGATTCAGTGAAACCCATAAAGCTGTTGTGGCATTTTCCTAAGACATACAGGTCGCCTTATATTTTCATGGAAAAGTTATCTCTGTAACAGTTGGCATGTAAACACTTTCCAGTGGGGTTTCCATGGAAACAGGTAAAAGTGTGTGCATGTGAACGTGTGCACGTGCGCATGTGTGCTCACATGTGTGCGTGTGGGTGGGAAGAAAAGGTGTTATCTTCAGATTGGAAGCTACTTTTAGGGAAGCCCCAGGTTAAAATGACTATGACTGAATTCACTTAATCAAATGCTTGTTAAGAAGGTGGCAGGGGGCAGAGGAGGGAAGACAACTGGACTTCTCAGAAGGATAATTTCTCTGAAGGGCACCCTATAAAACATTTAATGAGATACTGCCAGTGTTTGTTTAGTATTCTTTCATTTTCTTATACATGCTTCGTACCAATAAATGAAGTTTATATAACAGTCTTCTCCTTTGTGGCAACCTGCTAAAGGTTAAGAGAAAGAATGCTGAAAGTAGAACAAAATCCCTGAGGAAGATGCAATATCCAACAGTGGGGAAGGCAGTTTCTGGCCACAAATGAAGCAGGAACATCTTGCAGTGGGAGAAGATACTGTTCTCTGCTGTGCTGGTTAGGCTTTTGATCTGCTGCTGCTGCTTACAGTGGGAGTTGGATTATATGAGTCTTAATGATTGGCACAAATGACTGGGTTGCTAGGGACATTTTCTGTAAAGTCTTTTTGAATTTCTGCAAGCAGCATCAGGACAGAGTTTACCACGTTGCTCAAGAGTTCGGGCTATCAATAAGACAGCTGAGGCTCCCTGGAGGAGAATGGAGTAAGAACAGAGTTAAGGGCCTGGGAAAAAGGGAAAAACAAGACAGTGCAGTTTGGAAGAGACAAATGAAGAAATTAAAAACAAGGCAAGGAAATAAAGTGAAATTCACTTAAAGTTCTTAAAGACTTGTGAAAGTCATTAACTGGCAGTGCCCTTGCCTCTCTCTTGTGTAGTATTTCAGCCTTGTGCAATTGAAAAAGAAGGAAATGAGGAAAGAATGAGTTGAAAAAATACAAAGATAAGCAAGGAAACCCTAAAGGAAAAATGAAAGGTATACAGAAAACTAAATAATGGCATCTAGAGTATGATGCTTTTTAAAGAAGTTTATTTTACAACTGTATGAAAATTAAAATACAACATAAAAGCTATCTTTTCCCATTTTCTTGGAGTCTTAGCCTGAGACCCTCCTTTCACAAGGGTCCTTTGCTCAGCACCATACTTTTAAAAGAAAAAAGTTTTTATAAGTAAGATGCGTTTATATGCATATTCTCTTAGTACTAGTAGAAAATATAATTTGTAATGTACTTATTTTCTGAACTACATATTACTAAAATGCTTGTGTCTAAGGACTTAGACCCAGGCACCATAATCTGCACCACTGGAAAGGAAGAAAAAACACAAATATGGCTATGCTTGTTTTGCAAGAGGGAAAAGCATGAAGACCATAGTAGAACTTGACAATGGAGGAGATAGAATTAGATTTCTATGCATGTCTATAATCATTGAGTACACTCATTTCCAAGCCCACAGTTTTCAGGACAACATTTTTCCCCTCAAAGGCATATCTGGAGCTTAGTTCCTCAAGATGGACAGTGTCTCTAATTTTCTCAGCTCTAAATGATCATCACTGGGATCTGGAAGCACCAACGGTAAGTTTTCTTAATGGATTTTCTAAATAGTTCTTAAGGATCACAAAATCATATCTTTGGACATATACAAGTGGAAAATTGAAGAAAAGCAAATTCTGACACTACAGCACTTCCTTTTACACAGGCGTAAGGAAAAATCATGAAAAATTCAAGCAGTCAGATTGAATTCTACTCATGGAACAAAAGCTAATTATGTTCTCAGTGTAAAAAGGAGAAAATTTGTTCACAGAAAGATCAAAGTTCAAGAGTATTTGTAGGTCAATGATTTTGTTCTTGTCACTCAGCTTTTTTGAAAGAGAAGGAGAAACTATTGATGACAACTGACTGCCACACTATCCTGTGCCTTCAGCACTACTTGCCTGAACAGAGCTGCTCTTAGAACTGATACCATTGTCTTTGAAGATGCACTATTTCCTAGGGGTATGTAGTGTCTGCATAAAATTTGGAAAAGCTAGAAAAAAGGCTTGGGAAGGCAATGACCAATTTCCTCTTCCTCAAATTCTAATCTTCATCAGAGAAAAGGATCACATGAATGCTGTGTGTGTGATTCTGTCATTGCCTACACTTTCATACATCAGCAGTAATCATACTGGTGTCCATCAAGTCAGTATACCATGCAGAAGGAAACTGAATAGCCCAGTGTCAGATTCAGAGTAATGCCACAGCTTGGGAAGGTGTATCAGGAAGCTGTGTACAAAAAAGCTAGGCAATACATTGAGGAAGGGCCCTGTACAGTACAGAGTATGTAGAGAACCCCATAGGGAAGTAGGGTCTAAAGTATCATACATACCTATTTATTTGTTACATGGATGAGTAGATTATTTTTATTACAAACTTTAAAAATTCAATACTTTATACTTTTGAATTGCAACATAGGTTCCAGCACATCAGTAGTGGAAGCAGCCTGAGATAGCAGCAGCTGTCAGGTTACCACTGAAAGAAAATGAAATTAGAAAGGGCACTGGAGAGGAACCCAGCACAGGCCATCTCAAAATGTTATTAGGGGATTGCTATTTTTTACTGTGACAGCAGACACCTAAAATCTTTTCTTTCAGATTTATGGAGCTAAATTTACAGAATCACTGCTTCATTTGTTACAAACCTCCCTGCTTGCTCCATCTTGTCATTTTGATAGGGATAAATGATGTATCACACCTCTGATGCAGCACAACAGTCTTTCAGAATGTCCTAATACTTGCTGAAATTTTCATAAAAGTTTCAAACCCTGTCTCACTGAAAGTTTAAAATGTCTAAAGGAAGATGAGAAGAAGACATTGCTGAGTAATGTGCTCTTGCAATATTTTTCCCTCCCTACCCTGCAGTTGCTTGAATTTGAAACCATTGTCTTGAACAATGAGGGTGCTTGACATTGCAAATTTCTGGACAAGCTTAAAAACCACTTCATTACAATGCAAAATGATTGCATATGGACATTGCTGTGAGATGTGATTACTTAAGATTGCTTTTCCTTCATTGTTTTAACTGAACAATCTCAGTGGAAAAAAGTCTTCCAAAGCCAGACTAGTTTCCTTCTTATGCTACCAAACTCTATTAGAGTTTTCATACATCCCACAGACTGATTTACGTAAATCCTATGTTACATCAGGCTATGTCATCCCTTATTGATCTTCCAGAACAGAAGTCTGAAAGCCACTCTGCTGTGGATTTTTTTTGTTTGTTTGTTTTTGGTTTGGTTTTTTTTTCTTTTTTCCCCCTGAGGTTAAAAAGTAGCCTAAAGACATATTTCAAAGCAGTGTTGATCTCAGACTCTCAGAACAGGATACAAATGGATCTGAAAATTGATCTTTCCTTAACTTAAAATGTTGAGTGTTGAAGTGCGGTGCTGAGATTTTTTTTTATTGCATAGATTTTACTCATCTCATTTATGTAAGAGTAATGCCTTGTTGGACTGACAAGGATCTTCAAGTGGCTTGTCAGTCTGAACATCTTAGATTAACAGAAAAGGTAACTTAATGTTCTATGCTCTTCTTTCCATTGGAGACTCATTATCATTATTGATCATTCAGGATATCAAAAACTATCACCTCTCTTAGATCCTTGATTCTGATTCACAGTTTTTATTCCCAGAGACCAAAACTACCTGCAAAAGTGAAAATGTAAAGCTATCTGACAATACTTTATGCCCTAACACACCAGTTGGCCAGAATCATCTTGTCATTTCTCCACCTCCAGCTGTGTAAAGCAAATAGACCTTTTTCTCAAAGACTCACCCAGTGAGTTGCAGATTCACATTCCAGTGTTTTTTGCCATTCTAGCAGAAAAAATTGGCTAACCTCCCCCTGTTATAAGCATGTTTCAGTATAAATTATGCTCTTTGTAAGGGATAATTGTGTTTAGGAAGCAGCCAACAGACATAAACACATTCTGTTACTTGTAGACCTCATTTTTCCTGTGGCTTGCAGAACCTTTCAACAAAAGAAGAACGTTTCAAGGCAAGATGATCTTTGATTAGGACTAACAAATTTGTTAAATGATAAATAAGTGAAAGCAAGAAAATATAAAAACCTAAACCTGGGACAATTCAGAACAAAATATGGCCATTGCCTTTTCTGCATTATCTTTCTGTATGTAAATGCTACACAGTTCATCCCACTTTTGATACAGGGAAGCTCATGTTACGGTATAGACTACTGGTGAGCCATCTTTTGCAGTACCTTTCTTGTGTCACTCTAGCCTAAGGAGAAGGCTAAGCCATAAACTGTAGAAACAAAACCACTATAAAACCTTCTGAGCCAAGAGCTATTTTTAAGAAGATGTTCTCCCTCTATATAGGTTTTGCTGTCTCAGTCTAAAAGAGCAGTGCCCAAGTTTAACGAAATAAATTCACCAGCATTTTTTCTCTTCTTTGCCTACTTTAGATCCAGGTGGTATTAATAAATATTTTAAAAATTAGAAGACATTAAAAAAAGGCCCTGGCAGGGTCAGATTTTGCAGTCAGCTACTCCTGAGAATTAAAACTTCTTTAAGAAAGAGGCTAGCTCAACTATATAGCTATTTCAGTAGCCATTATGCAAGTTACACACTGTTACGAAGTTACTTATTACCTACAAAAGGTGTATGTTAACATAAATATATTTAAGTGTTTAATTCCTTCTTTTGCAGATTTTAACCATATGCAATAGGAGTCATTGAAACACTAGTACACTGTATCTTATTCAGTTTAAGTTGTTATTTGTCTCAGGATAACAGAAGACAGAATGGAAAAGAAGCTTGTGTACAGCTCCTCCTTTGTAACTTTTAACTATCCCATGAAGCACAACATGACAGGCTGCCCTTTTCAAAGAACAGGTTTTGTGCAATGTGACAATAATCAGACCAGCAATTTCCATTAGCTATGATTAGGGCTGCAAACATCATATCTGATAAGTAAAAATACACTTCCTAAAAGAATACATTCCAGACTACCATCTTACCTTACACTGAAGAGCAGGGGCACAAGAGAAGAGTTCTTATACAGGGCAAACCATGCACTGGGTTCAGTTGTAAATGAAGATTAAATACATTGTAGATAATTAATATTAACAGTTTCTTGCTATTAAGATGTATGCTTTCAGTGAAAAGCACAATCAAACACGCAATATATTTACCAGTAAAAACAAGAATAAAATGGACATTAACCTCTTCTTCCACGTTATGGGCGATTCCATTCTGCACTGGTCCTGAATCACTTGGTGGTGTTACTGCAACTTCCACTTTTGCACCTTTTTCTGTGTCATCATCCATAAATAAGAGTGGGAAAACAACAGAACAGATTATTAAGTAACAAATCTGTCACTGAAACTGCTGTCATATATTCAGTCTGTGTAAATCACCAAATACTGAAGGTGGACCAACATCTATCTGCCTTAAAAAGAGAGAAATGAAAATCCTCTGTTCCACTGGACCCGTACACATTTTGAATAAAATTCTTATGAGCGGTCAGCTTCCATTTGAAGAAACTATTCTACTGGTACTCATGTCCTAGAAAAATTTACATTCTTTGCAATATTCAGTGCTCTTTGTTTATTCTAAATTCACTGAGCCTAATACCTCAGGTAAAAAATTCTCCCCAGACATTACAGAATGCAACATTTTGCATTCACAGATGAGGAGACATATTTAACAAGATAGAACTTTTATAAAGCATTATCCCCTGCACTTACAAGGTTACTTCCAAGCTGTGATCATGCTCTTTCTCACACAAAAATACAGGAAAATAGTAAATGGATGGGCTAATAACATCCAATAACAGAGGATCTTTAAAACAGAATTCTTGTGCTAGACTTCTACAAGAATTAGAGGGATACAATTGGGTCTTCGGTTTCTAATGACACACTTATTCAAATTTATTCTTATTTTAACTATCTTGGAACTCTCCACAGAGTAATTATCTCTTTAAGTGTGCACTAGATAAAAATGTCAATGGCAAAAAAATCCCTTAGACAGTATTAAGTTATGGGGAATAGCAATATGAAATATCTAACTCAAGTTCAATATGCCTTTTTGTATGCACAGAAGTAAATACAGCTGTCTAGTTACATTACTGCTATCCTGAGATTCTTCTAAACTAAAAATCTGAGATCACAGCCCCAGCGGAGTGCCAGATAATCTGTAACTATTTCAGTGCATGTGTGTTGTCTCTTAGCCCCGCAGTCAACATTATGGTTTATTAACAGTGCATCCCCTCTAACTGCTAGATACTGGAAGCAAATACTATTTAAACATAGCACAAGGTGAGAAAAAATATCAACTGATAAAATGATTCAGCTATTATTGGACGCATTTGCATCTGGTTTTCTAATGAAGAAAACATGTCAAGGTAATGTAGAGAAAACAGGACATATTATGGATTTTCTTTTAATATGGGAACTTTTAAACTAGAATACAAATTCTTACCCTTAATAGAAAACCATAGTAAGCTCATTTTGCACTACTAGCATAAATGGGCCTAAATGACTCTCAGCAAGTAGCAGATAGACAAATCAAACCTTAAATACGAAGGATGGTTCTTTTTGTGATAAGGGTGATACCACATGAAACACATATTCTCCTAAAGCAGCTCAATAAATTCCTTAAATTTTCCCATATAATCTGAGAGTAAGTTTTGTCTCTATTTCTGCTACTTCAACCCATATCCAAAATCAGCATTGCTCTTTTATTTTTCAACTCTGCTGGAAGGCTTTCTAGGTGCCTTAACTGACTTATTCTCATTGCACTTAACCCCTGTACTGTCCATAAGTTTCATACTCTTTTGTACAGGGAATCAGAATATTTTTACTAACATAGCATGAATGAAGTAGAGAGAGAATTGAATCCCTAAGGATTCTGAAGCAAAATAAAACAGTGAAAAAGGCTCTCAGGAACACGTGATACATCTATACTGTTGCACTCACCATGGTTAGCAGCTCCGTTCTGCCTTTCACTGTCTTCCACCTGGCACTTCTTTTTGGCCATCCTATGCAGAATTGAGGCTCTTTCCTTGAACCTTCCTACAAGAAAGCATTGTCACTATTAAAATAAAGCCATTTTGAGATGTAAAGTTTCTTTGCCATAGCTTAGGTTCCATAAATCAGTGCCGATAATTCATTTCCATCGCTCCTCAAACAGCAAACATGTTATTAAACACCACCTGATGTTCTCATATATACTTTTTTGGTTTTAGTGGAAATAAAAATGTGTTCAGAAGCAGTCAGTAAAGTTCCACCTATGAAACTGTTGGTGTAGGATTTCAGCCTAAACAGAAGATGAATACAGATAAATAAAGATATAAACACACAAAAATGGTTTCAGGTCTCAATTAGTAATAGAATTTCAGATGTATCCATATATTGCATCACGATGACTGTGGCCAGCTTTGTCACTTAGTACTCAGCTACGTGCCTGTGACTTCTACAGATACTTCAGAAGGGGAAGACGAGATCTCCAGAATACATTATTTCCATACCAGCTTCTCAAAGCTAATTTTTCTTCTCAACCTGCCATGTTGTTTTTATCTCCCATAAGGTTAATCATGCAGCTAATCATCTAGTCTATCTCCAGGGCAACCCATCCTGCCCTAAGAGAGGTACCAGGTCCTGTCACTCTTTATTGACAACTGATTAAAAACGACACATTCAAACTAGGCAATGTCAAAGATGGCAAATATTAAATGAACTTAATTTAATCCTTCCTCAACATTGGCTGATCCTACTATGTAAGGACTCTTTGGACAGCTTATGAAAGCCTATGTTGTGTAGGAATCTGTCTACCTTTGTGGTTATCCTCACTGCTACTGCTCTTTAAGAATTATTTAAACTTTTTTTTTTTTTAAAAAGTATAACTGGTGGCTATAGTACAGTACACTTTTATTTAACACTATTATCATACAGAGTCCATGACTGTTTTAATTCTTCATCTCCAGTTAAAAAAAATTCATGGAAAACTGCGGGTGTTCCTGCAGTAAAAATGGCACAGGTTTAAGACCAAAAGATATTTCAGTGGAATCACATAACTAATTAACAATGCGAAGCAACAGTGAGAAGTTATGAATGAACTCAGTTAGTTGGCCAGCAGTCACTGTTTCCAAGCAAAAATAAAAGACACACAAGAATCGATCATTAGTCAAGAAAGAAATTCTTTCTTCCCTTCTCACAAACGGAAGATGCAAACCCCTGTATCAACACTTTGTATGTGAAGAAGCCTATGCATAGTCCACGGGAATGAGCAGCTATCATTTGCTGGAAAGTGGAATTAATTTGTCAACAGAAATGCACTTGAAAAGTAATAAAAATATCATGAAGATTTAATAAGCAGTACTGTCATTTCAGCAGCCCCTACCTTTTCACAAACACATCACAATAACATCAAAGTAACTAGGCATTCACAGTATATTGCAAAGTTTGTAATTTTTGGTACATGGTTCCTAGACTAAAATTGCCTGCAGAAGAGTATCTAAGAGTAGAACACAATCATAAATAGCAAGCCATCTCATTATTTCAGCACACAAGGTCAGTGGCAGAAATTTTAGTTAGAAGGGTAAGAAGAAACAAAGACTTAAAGAAAGAAAAAGAGAAAAAGGAATTACTTGGGATATCAGATAAAAGAAAGAAAAAACAGAGGAAAAAAATGAAAATAATATTTCTCAGTATTGTAAGCTAAAAACCTAAGAGTCAAGTCTGTTCCTAACTTCTTTTGAAACACTAGGGACATTTAAAAAGTGCTTATCCAGAAGCATGTATAGATACTGAAAAGCTCCTGCACAGTTTTCATGCATATGCCTCAGTTTGCTAAAGGATTGCTTTAGCTTTAGGACTCCAACTCTGTTTCATGTTTGAGAGTTTGGCTTGTGACGTGTCAAATAAAGAAATGCATTTTTTGAAAGTGAGGCAAATGATGCAACTGGGATATTTTCTGAGAACCAACCATGTCTCACTCTACTCAAGGATGGTGTAGAATCTTTTAATTGAAGGTTTATTTTAAAAAGTTTCATTAAAGTGATGCAGAATTCTATAAGGATACTCCAGTCTTTTTTTGAGATTGTTTGAAATTGTTTAGGGTTTTTTAAGAGAAACTTCAGTCATTACTGAACTGAAAAGATAATGTTTTCACAGAGATTCACACTGGTTTAGATTAGCTTAATTGAAGTTGTCTTCAATTTTTTCCACATTTCCAAAAGTCTTTTCCCATTTTTAGGTAGGAATTTCTTACATTGACTTTTAACATCGTAAGTTACACCGCTTCATTCAGGAGACTATTCCACAGTTGTAAGTCACTGTCATGGAAATTAACTTCAGCATTTGAAATGGGAACTGTATTTTTGTTTATTTTTATGTCTCATATGATCTCATGCATGGATCACCTTACATTGTTATACATCATTACCTCCATTTTGATTCACTCAGTGTAGGTAACAGTGTGAGGTCTGAAACTGAGGAAAGCAGTACTAGCCTGCATGAAGAGAGTGAAATGAAAAAAGACAGCAGAGCTATGTCTGCTCCTTTATTTTCCCTGTCATTTTTCTCCTTCAAAACAAATCAAAAGTTGTTTGGCAAAGGGGTAGCACAGAGCCACCAGGAAAAAGGACCAGCTCAGGATATTTCCAAGTAATTCAAATTTACAGAAAGCCCTAAAGGTTTCATCTTAGACACAGATGTTCTCTCATGTTTTTTTTTCTCTCATCTTTAGACGGGGATACTAAAAGAATTCATAGGAATTTTATGTTACAGTCCTTATTTCTAGGAAAAGCTGGAAGCTTATTTTTCCTCTTCAACAGTCCAATGTACTGTGGATATGACGACCACAATTTCACAATTTTCACACAATCTGGTACCATGAGAATTTAGGTGAATGAAAATGTCCAACTCCATGGACTCAAAATAGGATAGATGGTTATAGAAAATTCTTAATTAATCTAGATTAATTTAATTTCATTTAAATCAGACAGATTTTGCAGCTCATTTTATTTTACAAAGGATGTGGTAGAAGGAAGAGGAATTTGAGACCAGGTGATTAGCAAAGAAGATAGCTTAAAACTAAATTGGTTTTATTTGAATATATGAAAACAAATCAGTACTCTATAATGTAGACATGTCTTGATCTGAACGAGTAACTCCAGCTGGCATCTAGTGGCAGAGATTCTCCTCCTGATCAAAGATATATTAAAAAGCCAATCCTTTAACTACAATCTAAATTGTAGACTTCAGATTCCCCAGGTCAGAAAAGCCTGTGATTTGATAAGAAAATAGGTTCTCTTCAGAAATTCACTGGTTTAAAAAATTCAAGGCTCTACCATTTATCTAGTTTTCAGCCTCTGATCAAATGCAAATTACTGCATCTATGCAGCTGTAGCCAAGCTTTCATGAGTCTGATGATGAAATCCAATCTGTGGCCATTGAGCAGTCTGAACTGTACTTACCAGTCCTGCTCATGACCAGCTGTGGAACACTTGTGGGTCACAACTGATCAATTCCAGAAATCCACCTCACATGCTTTCTCCTTTAACTTTAAAATTCTGCAGAAGCATCAAATGAAAATATATGCAGCTTTGTCATGTTGTAGGCTGTTGGTGGGAGTTACCTGAGCACAAGATTACTGCGAGGGTCTCTTCCCCTCTGGTAGGACCTCTTCCAGTTGAGTCTGATTAATATGCAATTCATTTAATGTCACTTTCAGACCAAACAGGAGCAAACAAAATAATAGAGATCAGTGCCGAAGACCTGGCGCACAACGGACCTCTGGCTATTAGGCTGTATCTGATTGTGTATTGCAACCTAACCATCACTTTTTGTCTCTGATTGTTCTGATGCCACAGCAAGAATAGATGTGCCTGTGCTTCTTCACCATTGGACTGAAAGATTTGCTACCTGTCTCCATTCAGGGTTTGAGGACCTGAAGATAAGGTTGTACTATATTAGAAAAAAAATCCATGGATTTACATGCTTCTGTGACTTTCTGTACAAAATGGATAAAAAGCTCTGTCAAAAAAGGTAGACAAAGAGGAAAACGGATAATGCAAATAAGTGAGATGTAGACTGATAATGATTATATTTTTGAGTATCCAAACAGAAAGTTCAAAATGTAATAGCACACTTAAATACAGATTCTGAGGTACAGTATTAATTACTTGCTTTGTGAGAGATGTGAAAATGATGACTATTGTATATGAGAAGACAAACTGTATCATACACTCTTGTCAGTGTAAATACTCCTAAAGACAAAGAGCTGCCTTTCTTATTTTTGCTACTGGAAGACTTTTTGCTACTGGATTTTTGCTATTGCTATGGTATGGTCTTGGATTATTTATTTATTTATT